>NW_028158440.1:62500-73056 GCF_964263955.1 Coregonus lavaretus | reverse complement strand
TCTCTCTCTCTCTCTCTCTCGCTCTCTCTCTCTCTCGCTCTCTCTCTCTCTCTCCCCCTCCCTCCCTCCCTCTGACCAACCACAGCTGTTAGCAGCAGTCAGTCCAGGGATAAATACAGCAGAACAAGTAGAGTTTATAAAGACATCCCAGTGTTGTAACAAATGGCCTGGGATGTTATCACCATGTCTATAGGCTTACAGGGGTTTATAGTCTTTATCCACCCATACGTATCCATTAGATTTAATAAATCCCCCAGTTGGATTACTTTCACTGGGAAAGATGAAGTGTACATCTGAATCTCATATACTTTTAAATTAATCCCATATCACTTTTATATGAATCCCATATGGTGGATAGTGTTATTCACCCCATATCAACTGGTGGATAGTGTTATTCACCCCATATCAACTGGTGGATAGTGTTATTCATCCTATATCAACTGGTGGATAGTGTTATTCATCCTATATCAACTGGTGGATAGTGTTATTCATTCTATACCAACTGGTGGATAGTGTTATTCATCCCATATCAACTGGTGGATAGTGTTATTCATCCCATATCAACTGGTGGATAGTGTTATTCACCCCATATCAACTGGTGGATAGTGTTATTCATCCCATATCAACTGGTGGATAGTGTTATTCATCCCATATCAACTGGTGGATAGTGTTATTCACCCCATATCAACTGGTGGATAGTGTTATTCACCCCATATCAACTGGTGGATAGTGTTATTCATCCCATATCAACTGGTGGATAGTGTTATTCACCCCATATCAGCTGGTGGATGGTGTTATTCACCCCATATCAACTGGTGGATAGTGTTATTCATTCTATATCAACTGGTGGATAGTGTTATTCACCCCATATCAACTGGTGAATAGTGTTATTCATTCTATATCAACTGGTGGATAGTGTTATTCACCCCATATCAACTGGTGGATAGTGTTATTAATTCTATATCAACTGGTGGATAGTGTTATTCATCCCATATCAACTGGTGGATAGTGTTATTCACCCCATATCAACTGGTGGATAGTGTTATTCACCCCATATCAATAATAATATAATAATATGCCATTTGGCAGACGCTTTTATCCAAAGCGACTTACAGTCATGCGTGTATACATTTTTGTGTATGGGTGGTCCAGGGGATCGAACCCACTACATTTGGCGTTACAAGCGCCGTGCTCTACCAGCTGAGCTACAGAGGACCACTGGTGGATAGTGTTATTTACCCCATATCAACCTGTGGATAGTGTTATTCATCCCATATCAACTGGTGGATAGTGTTATTCATTCTATATCAACTGGTGGATAGTGTTATTCACCCCATATCAACTGGTGGATAGTGTTATTCACCCCATATGAACTGGTGGATAGTGTTATTCACCCCATATCAACTGGTGGATAGTGTTATTCACCCCATATCAACTGGTGGATAGTGTTATTCATCCCATATGGTGGATAGTGTTATTCACCCCATATCAACTGGTGGATAGTGTTATTCACCCCATATCAACTGGTGGATAGTGTTATTCACCCCATATCAACTGGTGGATAGTGTTATTCACCCCATATCAACTGGTGGATAGTGTTATTCATCCTATATCAACTGGTGGATAGTGTTATTCACCCCATATCAACTGGTGGATAGTGTTATTCACCCCATATCAACTGGTGGATAGTGTTATTTACCCCATATCAACTGGTGGATAGTGTTATTCACCCCATATAAACTGGTGGATAGTGTTATTCACCCCATATCAACTGGTGGATAGTGTTATTCATCCCATATCAACTGGTGGATAGTGTTATTCACCCCATATCAACTGGTGGATAATGTTATTCACCCCATATCAACTGTTGGATAGTGTTATTCACCCCATATCAACTGGTGGATAGTGTTATTCACCCCATATCAACTGGTGGATAGTGTTATTCACCCCATATCAACTGGTGGATAGTGTTATTCACCCCATATCAACTGGTGGATAGTGTTATTCACCCCATATCAACTGGTGGATAGTGTTATTCATCCCATATAAATAATAATATAATAATATGCCATTTAGCAGACACTTTTATCCAAAGCGACTTACAGTCATGCGTGCATACATTTTTGTGTATGGGTGGTCCCGGGGATAGAACCCACTACCTTTGGCGTTACAAGCGCCGTGCTCTACCAGCTGAGCTACAGAGGACCACTGGTGGATAGTGTTATTCACCCCATATCAACTGGTGGATAGTGTTATTCACCCCATATCAACTGGTGGATAGTGTTATTCACCCCATATCAACTGGTGGATAGTGTTATTCACCCCATATCAACTGGTGGATAGTGTTATTCATCCCATATCAACTGGTGGATAGTGTTATTCATCCCATGTCAACTGGTGGATAGTGTTATTCATTCTATACCAACTGGTGGATAGTGTTATTCTCCCCATATCAACTGGTGGATAGTGTTATTCATTCTATACCAACTGGTGGATAGTGTTATTCACCCCATATCAACTGGTGGATAGTGTTATTCACCCCATATCAACTGGTGGATAGTGTTATTCATTCTATACCAACTGGTGGATAGTGTTATTCACCCCATATCAACTGGTGGATAGTGTTATTCACCCCATATCAACTGGTGGATAGTGTTATTCACCCCATATCAACTGGTGGATAGTGTTATTCACCCCATATCAACTGGTGGATAGTGTTATTCACCCCATATCAACTGGTGGATAGTGTTATTCACCCCATATCAACTGGTGGATAGTGTTATTCACCCCATATCAACTGGTGGATAGTGTTATTCATCCTATATCAACTGGTGGATAGTGTTATTCACCCCATATCAACTGGTGGATAGTGTTATTCATCCTATATCAACTGGTGGATAGTGTTATTCACCCCATATCAACTGGTGGATAGTGTTATTCACCCCATATCAACTGGTGGATAGTGTTATTCACCCCATATCAACTGGTGGATAGTGTTATTCACCCCATATCAACTGGTGGATAGTGTTATTCACCCCATATCAACTGGTGGATAGTGTTATTCACCCCATATCAACTGGTGGATAGTGTTATTCATCCCATATCAACTGGTGGATAGTGTTATTCACCCCATATCAACTGGTGGATAGTGTTATTCACCCCATATCAACTGGTGGATAGTGTTATTCACCCCATATCAACTGGTGGATAGTGTTATTCACCCCATATCAACTGGTGGATAGTGTTATTCACCCCATATCAACTGGTGGATAGTGTTATTCACCCCATATCAACTGGTGGATAGTGTTATTCATTCTATATCAACTGGTGGATAGTGTTATTCACCCCATATCAACTGGTGGATAGTGTTATTCATTCTATATCAACTGGTGGATAGTGTTATTCACCCCATATCAACTGGTGGATAGTGTTATTCACCCCATATCAACTGGTGGATAGTGTTATTCACCCCATATCAACTGGTGGATAGTGTTATTCACCCCATATCAACTGGTGGATAGTGTTATTCACCCCATATCAACTGGTGGATAGTGTTATTCATCCGTTAGTATGATGACCTCAGCAGCTACTTTATGCCTAGACTCCCATCATCTCCCCAGATCCCCTGGAATGACGCTTGTTGTGGCATTCTGAAAAGATGTGTTTGTGTGTGAGTGCATGCGTGTGTGTGTGTGAGTGTTTGTGTAAGTATTCTGAAGGCCCTCTCTGCTCCCCTGTTCCCATCCCCAGCCACGGTGGGATTACAGTCCTGCTTGTTTGTTTGCAGTCAGCGTTTCCTCTAAATGACAGTGATATCAGCCTGGCTCTGGCACTCTCCCTCAGCCTTACCGGGACTATTACAGCCTGTGATATCAGCCTGGCTCTGGCGCTCTCCCTCAGCCTTACCGGGACTGCTACAGCCTGTGATATCAGCCTGGCTCTGGCGCTCTCCCTCAGCCTTACCGGGACTGCTACAGCCTGTGATATCAGCCTGGCTCTGGCGCTCTCCCCTCAGCCTTACCGGGACTGCTACAGCCTGTGATATCAGCCTGGCTCTGGCGCTCTCCCCTCAGCCTTACCGGGACTGCTACAGCCTGTGATATCAGCCTGGCTTTGGTGCTCTCCCCTCAGCCTTACCGGGACTGCTCCAGCCTGTGATATCAGCCTGGCTCTGGCGCTCTCCCCTCAGCCTTACCGGGACTGCTCCAGCCTGTGATATCAGCCTGGCTCTGGCGCTCTCCCCTCAGCCTTACCGGGACTGCTACAGCCTGTGATATCAGCCTGGCTCTGGCGCTCTCCCTCAGCCTTACCGGGACTGCTACAGCCTGTGATATCAGCCTGGCTCTGGCACTCTCCCTCAGCCTTACCGGGACTGCTACAGCCTGTGATATCAGCCTGGCTCTGGCGCTCTCCCCTCAGCCTTACCGGGACTGCTACAGCCTGTGATATCAGCCTGGCTCTGGCGCTCTCCCCTCAGCCTTACCGGGACTGCTACAGCCTGTGATATCAGCCTGGCTTTGGTGCTCTCCCCTCAGCCTTACCGGGACTGCTCCAGCCTGTGATATCAGCCTGGCTCTGGCGCTCTCCCCTCAGCCTTACCGGGACTGCTACAGCCTGTGATATCAGCCTGGCTCTGGCGCTCTCCCCTTACCGGGACTGCTCCAGCCTGTGATATCAGCCTGGCTCTGGCGCTCTCCCCTCAGCCTTACCGGGACTGCTACAGCCTGTGATATCAGCCTGGCTCTGGCGCTCTCCCTCAGCCTTACCGGGACTGCTCCAGCCTGTGATATCAGCCTGGCTCTGGCGCTCTCCCCTCAGCCTTACCGGGACTGCTCCAGCCTGTGATATCAGCCTGGCTCTGGCGCTCTCCCCTCAGCCTTACCGGGACTGCTACAGCCAGTGACACTTTTACACTGTGAACGGCCAAAAAGCATGAGAGAGAGCAGGACTCTAATGGCACCCTATTCCCTATATAGTGCACTACTTTAGACCAGAGAATGGCACCCTATTCCCTATATAGTGCACTACTTTAGACCAGAGAATGGCACCCTATTCCCTATATAGTGCACTACTTTAGACCAGAGAATGGCACCCTATTCCCTATATAGTGCACTACTTTAGACCAGAGAATGGCACCCTATTCCCTATATAGTGCACTACTTTAGACCAGAGAATGGCACCCTATTCCCTATATAGTGCACTACTTTAGACCAGAGAATGGCACCCTATTCCCTATATAGTGCACTACTTTAGACCAGAGAATGGCACCCTATTCCCTATATAGTGCACTACTTTAGACCAGAGAATGGCACCCTATTCCCTATATAGTGCACTACTTTAGACCAGAGAATGGCACCCTATTCCCTATATAGTGCACTACTTTAGACCAGAGAATGGCACCCTATTCCCTATATAGTGCACTACTTTAGACCAGAGAATGGCACCCTATTCCCTATATAGTGCACTACTTTAGACCAGAGAATGGCACCCTATTCCCTATATAGTGCACTACTTTAGACCAGAGAATGGCACCCTATTCCCTATATAGTGCACTACTTTAGACCAGAGAATGGCACCCTATTCCCTATGTAGTGCACTACTTTAGACCAGAGAATGGCACCCTATTCCCTATATAGTGCACTACTTTAGACCAGAGAATGGCACCCTATTCCCTATATAGTGCACTACTTTAGACCAGAGAATTGCACCCTATTCCCTATATAGTGCACTACTTTAGACCAGAGAATGGCACCCTATTCCCTATATAGTGCACTACTTTAGACCAGAGAATGGCACCCTATTCCCTATATAGTGCACTACTTTAGACCAGAGAATTGCACCCTATTCCCTATATAGTGCACTACTTTAGACCAGAGAATTGCACCCTATTCCCTATATAGTGCACTACTTTAGACCAGAGAATTGCACCCTATTCCCTATATAGTGCACTACTTTAGACCAGAGAATTGCACCCTATTCCCTATATAGTGCACTACTTTAGACCAGAGAATGGCACCCTATTCCCTATATAGTGCACTACTTTAGACCAGAGAATGGCACCCTATTCCCTATATAGTGCACTACTTTAGACCAGAGAATGGCACCCTATTCCCTATATAGTGCACTACTTTAGACCAGAGCCCATAGTGCACTATAAAGGGATTAGAAGGCCTTTTGGGATGCAGACTGAGCCGCCCCAAGCCCTGCCCAGGGAGGCTCAGAAACATTATACTTATTTAAAGGGAAGGTAGCATAAACGTAACCACATGTAACATATGGATTTGGATTAGTAAACGCATCAACAGCCCCAATGCAGAGTTACACCTCACTTTTCTATTTTTCGAGTTATTACATAATCTTATCAGAATTGGCGACGTCATGTCGGGAAAATGTTTTCCTTGGGTGTGACCCAGCAAGCCAGCCTATTCTCTATAATGTAAACTCCAACAGAAATAACTTCAAATGTATAACTTCAAATTAAACCAACTCATTTGCACTCATGAATACTGGTTTCAATTAAATTCTCTGACAACTTACAAGCAAAATACTTTATGAATTTATTGTTACAAATCAGCTTGCAAGGTTGCTAGCCAACTAGCCTGGTAACGTTAGTGTCACGTCTACGCCCGCTCCCCATCTCCGCCGCTCAACGTCGCCGGTTTACTAATCACTGGCTCTGACAACCACCATTACGCGCACCTGCGCCTCATCATGAGATTCACCTGGACTCCATCACTTCACTGATTACTTCCCCTATATCTGTCACTCCCTTAGGTTCATTCCCCAGGCAGTATTGATTATGTGTTTCATGTCCAGACGCTACTCCTGTTTGGTATAGTTCCATGTTCATTGTTTTATTAAACTTACCACCTGCACCTGCTTCTCGACTCCCAGCGTCATCGTTACAGTTAGCCCTACAAGCCTGCTAATGTTAACACTGCATGAGTCAGCCAATTGTTATCAACACCTAGTTTACAGCTACATTAAAGTCAACCAACGTTTTGGAAATACTGTACATAACACCATCTAACCAGTTATCAAAGAATGGTACCGGTACATGCAGTTATCTTAGCCAGCAAGCAAGCCAGCCAGCCAGCTAAAGTTAGTTTTTTTATCCTAGCTAGCTAAGTAGCCTAGCTAGCCAACCACCACGGTCGACACAGCTAAGTAAGCCAGAAATCAACACCAACTGGTCTAGCCGGAATCAACAGAACACACACAAAAAAAAAGCCAGCAGATATAAAGTAGAGAGAGCGGAGACTTTTTGTGAAGAACAACCCTACTCTCAGTCCCTACCGTCAGTCCCTACCCTCAGTCCCTATTCACAGTCCCTACTCTCAGTCCCTACCCTCAGACCCTACTCTCAGTCCCTACCCTCAGTCCCTACCCTCAGACCCTACTCTCAGTCCCTACCCTCAGTCCCTACCCTCAGTCCCTACTCACAGTCCCTACTCTCAGTCCCTACCCTCAGTCCCTACCCTCAGTCCCTACTCTCAGTCCCTACTCTCAGTCCCTGAGCGCCAGAGAAGATGGCTGCCGTTTTACAGCCCTCTAACCAATTGTACTATTATGTGTGTTTTTCCGCGTTATTTGTAATTTATTTTGTACATAATGTTTCTGCCATCGTCTCTTATAACCAAAAAGAGCTTCTGGATATCAGGACAGCGATTACTCACCTCGCATTGGACGAAGATTTTTTCTTCAACGAGGCGGCCGCGAAGGATATCACACAGACACCCGACAAGGCCCAAATCCCTGTCATTCGCGTGAGGAAGAGACGGAGATATCGCGGACGCAGATCCGGGTGCCTTGTAAGGATCTGACGGCGAGCGAGTAAACTGCCTCTTCCATCAATCCTATTAGCCAACGTTCAAGCTTTTGAGAATAAAATGGACGATTTAAGATTACGGTTATCCTACCAACGGGACATTAAAAACTGTAATATCTTATGTTTCACGGAGTCGTGGCTGAACGACAACAATGATAACATTCAGCTAGCAGGCTATACGCTACATCGGCAGGACAGAACGGCAGACTCTGGTAAGACAAGGGGTGGCGGTCTGTGTATATTTGTAAACAACAGCTGGTGCACAAAATCAAATACTAAGGAAGTCTCGAGGTTTTGCTCGCCTGAGGTAGAGTATCTTATGATAAGCTGTAGACCACACTATTTACCAAGAGAGTTTTCATCTATATTTTTCATAGCTGTCTATTTACCACCACAAACCAATGCTGGCATTAAGATTGCACTGAATGAGTTGTACAAGGCCATTAATCAACAGGAAAACGCTCATCCAGATGCAGCGCTCCTAGTGGCCGGGGACTTTAATGCAGGGAAACTTAAATCCGTTCTACCTAATTTCTACCAGCATGTTAAATGTGCAACCAGAGGGAAAAAAACTCTAGACCACCTTTACTCCACACACAGAGACGCATACAAAGCTCTCCCTCGCCCTCCATTTGGCAAATCTGACCATAACTCTATCCTCCTGATTCCTGCTTATAAGCAAAAACTGAAGCAGGAAGCACCAGTGATTCGGTTAATAAAAAAGTGGTCAGATGACGCAGATGCTAAGCAACAGGACTGTTTTGCTAGCACAGACTGGAACATGTTCCGGGATTCTTCAGACAGCATTGAGGAGTACACCACATCAGTCACTGGCTTCATCAATAAGTGCATCGATGATGTCGTCCCCACAGTGACCGTACGTACATACCCCAACCAGAAGCCATGGATTACAGGAAACATCCGCACTGAGCTAAAGGGTAGAGCTGCCGCTTTCAAGGAACGGGACTCTAACCCGGACGCTTATAAGAAATCCCGCTATGACCTCCGACGAACCATCAAACAGGCAAAGAGTCAATACAGGTCTAAGATTGAATCATACTACACTGGCTCTGACGCTCGTCGGATGTGGCAGGGCTTGAAAACTATTACAGACTACAAAGGGAAGCACAGCCGCGAGCTGCCCAGTGACACAAGCCTACCAGACGAGCTAAACCACTTCTATGCTCGCTTCGAGGCAAGCAACACTGAAGCATGCATGAGAGCACCAGCTGTTCCGGATGACTATGTGATCACGCTCTCCGTAGCCGATGTGAGTAAGACTTTTAAGCAGGTCAACATTCACAAGGCCGCAGGGCCAGACGGATTACCAGGACGTGTACTCCGAGCATGTGCTGACCTACTGGCAAGTGTCTTCACTGACATTTTCAACATGTCCCTGACTGAGTCTGTAATACCAACATGTTTCAAGCAGACCACCATAGTCCCCGTGCCCAAGAACTCTAAGATAACCTGCCTAAATGACTACCGACCCGTAGCACTGACGTCTGTAGCCATGAAGTGCTTTGAAAGACTGGTCATGGCTCACATCAACAGCATAATCCCAGAAACCCTAGACCCACTCCAATTTGCATACCGCCCCAACAGATCCACAGATGATGCAATCTCTATCGCACTCCACACTGCCCTTTCCCACCTGGACAAGAGGAACACCTACGTGAGAATGCTATTCATTGACTACAGCTCAGCATTCAACACCATAGTGCCCTCTAAGCTCATCACTAAGCTAAGGATCCTGGGACTAAACACCTCCCTCTGCAACTGGATCCTGGACTTCCTGACGGGCCGCCCCCAGGTGGTAAGGGTAGGTAACAACACATCTGCCACACTGATCCTCAACACGGGGGCCCCTCAGGGGTGCGTGCTCAGTCCCCTCCTGTACTCTCTGTTCACCCATGACTGCATGGCCAGGCACGACTCCAACACCATCATTAAGTTTGCCGACAACACAACAGTGGTAGGCCTGATCACCGACAACGATGAGACAGCCTATAGGGAGGAGGTCAGAGATCTGGCCGTGTGGTGCCAGGACAACAACCTCTCCCTCAACGTGACCAAGACAAAGGAGATGATTGTGGACTACAGGAAAAAAAAGAGGACTGAGCATGCCCCCATTCTCATCGACGGGGCTGTAGTGGAACAGGTTGAGAGCTTCAAGTTCCTTGGTGTCCACATCACCAATGAACTGTCATGGTCCAAACACACCAAGACAGTCGTGAAGAGGGCACGACAAAGCCTATTCCCCCTCAGGAGACTAAAAAGATTTGGCATGGGTCCTCAGATCCTCAAAAAATTCTACAGCTGCACCATCGAGAGCATCCTGACTGGTTGCATCACCGCCTGGTATGGCAACTGCTTGGCCTCTGACCGCAAGGCACTACAGAGGGTAGTGCGTACGGCCCAGTACATCACTGGGGCAAAGCTTCCTGCCATCCAGGACCTCTATACCAGGCGGTGTCAGAGGAAGGCCCTCAAAATTGTCAAAGACTCCAGCCACCCTAGTCATAGACTGTTCTCTCTGCTACCGCACGGCAAGCGGTACCGGAGTGCCAAGTCTAGGTCCAAAATACTTCTCAACAGCTTCTACCCCCAAGCCATAAGACTCCTGAACAGCTAATCATGGCTACCCGGACTATTTGCACTGCCCCCCCACCCCATCCTTTTTACGCTGCTGCTACTCTGTTAAGTATTTATGCATAGTCACTTTAAC
>NW_028158440.1:0-52500 GCF_964263955.1 Coregonus lavaretus | reverse complement strand
CGATGGACGAGCTGAATGATGGACGAGCTGAATGAGCTGAACGATGGACGAGCTGAACGATGGACGAGCTGAACGATGGACGAGCTGAACGATGGACGAGCTGAACGATGGACGAGCTGAACGATGGACGAGCTGAATGATGGACGAGCTGAACGATGGACGAGCTGAACGATGGACGAGCTGAACGATGGACGAGCTGAACGATGGACGAGCTGAATGATGGACGAGCTGAATGAGCTGAACGATGGACGAGCTGAACGATGGACGAGCTGAACGATGGACGAGCTGAATGATGGACGAGCTGAATGAGCTGAACGATGGACGAGCTCTGTCACTGCTCTGTCACTGCTCTGTCACTCCTCTGTCACCGCTCTGTTACTGCTCTGTCACTTCTCTGTCATCGCTCTGTCATCACTCTGTCACTGTTTAGCTCTCTGTTTTTATCCCAATGTTTTGAAAATAAATATATGAAGTTGCTCTGGATGCAGCAGGTTAGACTCAGTGTAATAGTTTGAAGCCTACTCTGTGGTCACGCATAGGGCTGTTTGACTCAGTGTAATAGTTTGTAGCCTACTCTGTGGTCAGGCATAGGGCTGTTTGACTCAGTTTAATAGTTTGTAGCCTACTCTGTGGTCAGGCATAGGGCTGTTTGACTCAGTGTAATAGTTTGTAGCCTACTCTGTGGTCAGGCATAGGGCTGTTTGACTCAGTGTAATAGTTTGTAGCCTACTCTGTGGTCAGGCATAGGGCTGTTAGACTCAGTGTAATAGTTTGTATCCTACTCTGTGGTCACGCATAGGGCTGTTTGACTCAGTGTAATAGTTTGTAGCCTACTCTGTGGTCACGCATAGGGCTGTTTGACTCAGTGTAATAGTTTGTAGCCTACTCTGTGGTCAGGCATAGGGCTGTTTGACTCAGTGTAATAGTTTGTAGCCTACTCTGTGGTCACGCATAGGGCTGTTTGACTCAGTGTAATAGTTTGTAGCGTACTCTGTGGTCACGCATAGGGCTGTTTGACTCAGTGTAATAGTTTGTAGCCTACTCTGTGGTCAGGCATAGGGCTGTTTGACTCAGTGTAATAGTTTGTAGCCTACTCTGTGGTCAGGCATAGGGCTGTTTGACTCAGTGTAATAGTTTGTAGCCTACTCTGTGGTCAGGCATAGGGCTGTTTGACTCAGTGTAATAGTTTGTAGCAGGGTAATCTCCTTTTTGCATTCTGGACATCAGTTGGTAGTCCCCAACTAACGAATGACCATCAGGTCGCTAACGGTACTCAGGGCTCTGTTGTCCCTCTAACCATCAGGTCCCTAATGGCCTGGTACTCAGGGCTCTGTTGTCCCTCTAACCATCAGGTCCCTAATGGCCTGGTACTCAGGGCTCTGTTGTCCCTCTAACCATCAGGTCCTAATGGCCTGGTACTCAGGGCTCTATTGTCCCTCTAACCATCAGGTCCTAATGGCCTGGTACTCAGGACTCTACTGTCCCTCTAACCATCAGGTCCCTAATGGCCTGGTACTCAGGGCTCTGTTGTCCCTCTAACCATCAGGTCCTAATGGCCTGGTACTCAGGGCTCTGTTGTCCCTCTAACCATCAGGTCCTAATGGCCTGGTACTCAGGACTCTACTGTCCCTCTAACCATCAGGTCCTAATGGCCTGGTACTCAGGGCTCTATTGTCCCTCTAACCATCAGGTCCTAATGGCCTGGTACTCAGGGCTCTATTGTCCCTCTAACCATCAGGTCCTAATGGCCTGGTACTCAGGGCTCTGTTGTCCCTCTAACCATCAGGTCCTAATGGCCTGGTACTCAGGGCTCTGTTGTCCCTCTAACCATCAGGTCCTAATGGCCTGGTACTCAGGGCTCTATTGTCCCTCTAACCATCAGGTCCTAATGGCCTGGTACTCAGGGCTCTATTGGCCCTCTAACCATCAGGTCCTAATGGTCTGGTACTCAGGGCTCTGTTGTCCCTCTAACCATCAGGTCCTAATGGCCTGGTACTCAGGGCTCTATTGTCCCTCTAACCATCAGGTCCTAATGGCCTGGTACTCAGGGCTCTATTGTCCCTCTAACCATCAGGTCCTAATGGCCTGGTACTCAGGGCTCTATTGTCCCTCTAACCATCAGGTCCTAATGGCCTGGTACTCAGGGCTCTATTGTCCCTCTAACCATCAGGTCCTAATGGTCTGGTACTCAGGGCTCTGTTGTCCCTCTAACCATCAGGTCCTAATGGCCTGGTACTCAGGGCTCTATTGTCCCTCTAACCATCAGGTCCTAATGGCCTGGTACTCAGGGCTCTATTGTCCCTCTAACCATCAGGTCCTAATGGTCTGGTACTCAGGGCTCTGTTGTCCCTCTAACCATCAGGTCCTAATGGCCTGGTACTCAGGGCTCTATTGTCCCTCTAACCATCAGGTCCTAATGGCCTGGTACTCAGGGCTCTATTGTCCCTCTAACCATCAGGTCCTAATGGCCTGGTACTCAGGGCTCTATTGTCCCTCTAACCATCAGGTCCTAATGGCCTGGTACTCAGGGCTCTGTTGTCCCTCTAACCATCAGGTCCTAATGGTCTGGTACTCAGGGCTCTATTGTCCCTCTAACCATCAGGTCCTAATGGCCTGGTACTCAGGGCTCTGTTGTCCCTCTAACCATCAGGTCCTAATGGCCTGGTACTCAGGGCTCTGTTGTCCCTCTAACCATCAGGTCCTAATGGCCTGGAACTCAGGGCTCTATTGTCCCTCTAACCATCAGGTCCTAATGGCCTGGTACTCAGGGCTCTATTGTCCCTCTAACCATCAGGTCCTAATGGCCTGGTACTCAGGGCTCTGTTGTCCCTCTAACCATCAGGTCCTAATGGTCTGGTACTCAGGACTCTGTTGTCCCTCTAACCATCAGGTCCTAATGGCCTGGTACTCAGGGCTCTATTGTCCCTCTAACCATCAGGTCCTAATGGCCTGGTACTCAGGGCTCTATTGGCCCTCTAACCATCAGGTCCTAATGGCCTGGTACTCAGGGCTCTATTGTCCCTCTAACCATCAGGTCCTAATGGCCTGGTACTCAGGGCTCTATTGGCCCTCTAACCATCAGGTCCTAATGGCCTGGTACTCAGGGCTCTATTGTCCCTCTAACCATCAGGTCCTAATGGCCTGGTACTCAGGGCTCTATTGTCCCTCTAACCATCAGGTCCTAATGGTCTGGTACTCAGGGCTCTGTTGTCCCTCTAACCATCAGGTCCTAATGGCCTGGTACTCAGGGCTCTGTTGTCCCTCTAACCACTCTGACATCAGTGCAAATGCAATCGAAAATCCCATCAAACACTTATCATCAAAACAGATGTATTTTAAGATGTATTTTAAGATGTATTTTAAGATGTATTTTAAGATGTATTTTAATGTGTATTTTAATATGTCTTTGAAGATGTATTTGAAGATGTCTTTGAAGATTTATTTGAAGATGTATTTGAAGATGTATTTGAAGATGTCTTAAGCTGTATTTTAAGATCTATTTTAAGAAGTCTTTGAATATGTATTTTAAGATGTCTTTGAAGATGTCTTTTAAGATGTATTTTAAGATGTCTTAAGCTGTATTTTAAGATGTATTTTAAGAAGTCTTTGAATATGTATTTTAAGATGTATTTTAAGATGTATTTTAATATGTCTTTTAAGATGTCTTTGAAGATGTATTTTAAGATGTATTTTAAGATGTCTTAAGCTGTATTTTAAGATGTATTTTAAGAAGTCTTTGAATATATATTTTAAGATGTCTTTGAAGATGTCTTTTAAGATGTATTTTAAGATGTCTTAAGCTGTATTTTAAGATGTATTTTAAGAAGTCTTTGAATATGTATTTTAAGATGTATTTTAAGATGTATTTTAATATGTCTTTTAAGATGTCTTCGAAGATGTATTTAAAGATGTATTTGGTACATAATTGGTCTAGCTAGCCGATACTCGAAAAGTAAACAAATTATAGTAATGGCCTTTGAGTGTGGACTGTATTATTATGCATACTGGATGCACTGGTTACCTTATGCTACGCCCCAAAATGTCTATCCATGAGTATGGGAGAGAACATATACAGGTAAAAGTCAGTAAATTAGAATATTTTGAAAAACTTGATTTATTTCAGTAATTGCATTCAAAAGGTGTAACTTGTACATTATATTTATTCATTGCACACAGACTGATGCATTCAAATGTTTATTTCATTTAATTTTGATGATTTGAAGTGGCAACAAATGAAAATCCAAAATTCCGTGTGTCACAAAATTAGAATATTACTTAAGGCTAATACAAAAAAGGGATTTTTTAGAAATGTTGGCCAACTGAAAAGTATGAAAATGAAAAATATGAGCATGTACAATACTCAATACTTGGTTGGAGCTCCTTTTGCCTCAATTACTGCATTAATGCGGCGTGGCATGGAGTCGATGAGTTTCTGGCACTGCTCAGGTGTTATGAGAGCCCAGGTTGCTCTGATAGTGGCCTTCAACTCTTCTGCGTTGTTGGGTCTGGCATTCTGCATCTTCCTTTTCACAATACCCCACAGATTTTCTATGGGGCTAAGGTCAGGGGAGTTGGCTGGCCAATTTAGAACAGAAATACCATGGTCCGTAAACCAGGCACGGGTAGATTTTGCGCTGTGTGCAGGCGCCAAGTCCTGTTGGAACCTGAAATCTCCATCTCCATAGAGCAGGTCAGCAGCAGGAAGCATGAAGTGCTCTAAAACTTGCTGGTAGACGGCTGCGTTGACCCTTGATCTCAGGAAACAGAGTGGACCGACACCAGCAGATGACATGGCACCCCAAACCATCACTGATGGTGGAAACTTTACACTAGACTTCAGGCAACGTGGATCCTGTGCCTCTCCTGTCTTCCTCCAGACTCTGGGACCTCGATTTCCAAAGGAAATGCAAAATTTGCTTTCGTCAGAAAACATGACTTTAGACCACTCAGCAGCAGTCCAGCTCTTTTTTTCCTTAGCCCAGGTGAGACGCTTTTCGCGCTGTTTCTTGGTCAACAGTGGCTTGACACGAGGTATGCGGCAGTTGAAACCCATGTCTTTCAAGCGTCTCTTGGTGGTGGATCTTGAAGCCCTGACTCCAGCAGCTGTCCACTCCTTGTGAATCTCCCCCACATTTTTGAATGGGTTTTTTTTCACAATCTTGACTAGGGCGCGGTGATCCCTATCGCTTGTACACTTTTTCTGACCACAGTTTTTCCTTCCCTTTGCCTCTCTATTAATGTGTTTGGACACAGAGCTCTGAGAACAGCCAGCCTCTTCTGCAATAACCTTTTGTGTCTTTCCCTCCTTGTGCAATGTGTCGATGGTCGCCTTTTGGACAGCTGTCAAATCTGAAGTCTTCCCCATGTTTGTGTAGGCTTCAGAACTGGACTGAGAGACCATTTAAAGCCCTTTGCAGGTGTTTTGAGTTAATCAGCTGATTATTTTGTGGCACCAGGTGTCTTCAAAATGTAACCCTTACACAATATTCTAATTTTGTGACACACGGAATTTTGGATTTTCATTTGTTGCCACTTCAAATCATCACAATTAAATGAAATAAACATTTGAATGCATCAGTCTGTGTGCAATGAATAAATATAATGTACAAGTTACACCTTTTGAATGCAATTACTGAAATAAATCAAGTTTTTCAAAATATTCTAATTTACTGACTTTTACCTGTAGGTCTAGTCGATGCTGTTGGTTCATTGATTGTGCAGGGCGGCTTAGAGAGCCTACAATTGTAGTGTATTTGTTTTTGAATAGCCTAGTAATAGGGCATGTTTTATAGTACAGAGTTAGGGCGGAATGTCACCTGTCGTGCAGCGAGAGGCTGTATGCTCCTCAAACAGGTGGTTGATGTCTGGAGTGAAATAACCGGAGTAGCCTACCTGCATGATTGAACGAACCGGCGGGAAAGCGGCCTCCCATTTGCTATTGAGTGTATACAGATGACGTGTGTTTTTTTCCCCTGCCCCTTTTCCTGCCATTAATGGGCCATTCTAAAATAGAAACTAATTTAACATATTAGTAAAGACGACATTAAGTCTGATGGGTGAACATGTGATCACTTGATGAGAGAACAGCGTGTGCAGCCTGAGGCAAGGAACAGAGCGGAAGCTTCTCAAATCATCAGTATCCTGTAGTCGCGTCATGCAGCCCACATGTCTTTTCATTTCTAAGACATTCTAAGGTTTGTATCGTTCACAACTACAGTCGCCAAATAACTCTGAATGTAGCGAATAGGACCTGTTTCAAGTGAACACTTTCACGCTCAACATAGACACATTATATGCGCACTCGCTCCAGAATGGGAAAAATAAGTTCAATTAAATTGTTCTTACTATAAAATCATATCATATAAAATAATGACATGGGACTTATACGCATGTCTTGTCTGCTAAATGAACAAGCCTACAGCCTATGGCATGGAGCATAGCCAGATAACATACAGTAGGCCAACTCATATTCTGTTCTCCTGAAATACATTTTCTTCATATCATAATGTTTCTTTAGACCTGCCTAAAATAATAATGGATTTATTGTGATGGTGTATATCAGGGGTCCCCAACTGGCGCAGGTGATTTTATTTACATTTTAGTCATTCAGCAGACGCTCTTATCCAGAGCGACTTACATTACATGTTTTTTTGTTGTTATTATTTTTTAATACTGGCCCCCCGTGGGAAATGAACCCACAACCCTGGCGTTGCAAACGCCATGCTCTACCAACTGAGCTACATCCCTGCCGGCCATTCCCTCCCCTACCCTGGACGACGCTGGGCCAATTGCGCGCCGCCCCATGACGGCCGGCTGCGACAGAGCCTGGATTCGAACCGGGATCTCTAGTGGCACAGCTAGCACTGCGATGCAGTGCCTTAGACCACTGCGCCACTCTGGAGTACATTTATTTGGCCCCCCAAGTTTTGAGCCAAAAAAACATCAGAAAAAGTACCCAATTGTCATACTTGTGTAAAAGTAAAGATACCTTAATAGAAAATGACTCAAGTAAAAGTGAAAGTCACCCAGTAAAATACTACTTCAGTATAAGTCTAAAAGTATTTGGTTTTAAATATACTTAAGTATCAAAATTAAATTAAATTGCTAAAATATACTTAAGTATCAAAAGTAAAATTATAAATAATTTCAAATTCCTTATATAAAGCAAACCAGACTGCACCATTATCTTGTTTTTAAAATGTATGGATAGCCAGGGGCTATCCAACACTCAGACATAATTTACAAGTGAAGCAGATCAGAGGCAGTAGAGATGTTCTCTTGATAAATGTGTGAATTGGACCATTTTAAGCATTCAAAATGTAATCAAATCAAATCAAAATTTCATTACAGTGAAATGCTTACTTACAGCCCTTAACCAACAGTGCATTTATTTTTAACAAAAAAGTAAAAATAAAACAACAACAAAAAAAGTGTTGAGAAAAAAAGAGCAGAAGTAAAATAAAATAACAGTAGGGAGGCTATATATACAGGGGGGTACCGGTGCAGAGTCAATGTGCGGGGGCACCGGCTAGTTGAGGTAGTTGAAGTAATATGTACATGTGGGTAGAGTTAAAGTGACTATGCATAAATAATTAACAGAGTAGCAGCAGCGTAAAAAGGATGGGGTGGGGGGGCAGTGCAAATAGTCCGGGTAGCCATGATTAGCTGTTCAGGAGTCTTATGGCTTGGGGGTAGAAGCTGTTGAGAAGCCTTTTGGACCTAGACTTGGCGCTCCGGTACCGCTTGCCGTGCGGTAGCAGAGAGAACAGTCTATGACTAGGGTGGCTGGAGTCTTTGACCCGTAAGTAAACATTTTCACTGTTAGTCCACATGTGACAAACAACTTTTGATTGATTTGATTTTGATAGGGAATAGGGTGCCATGTCAGAGGCAGCCAATGGTTTCCGAACCCAAAAGCAAAGTTTTGACTTCCACTCAAGAAGTAATTAGTTCCATTTCCTCCTTTATTGTCTCAGTGTAACTGCCAAGGCAGTAATGGAAGGTCTGGGTCATTTCTTCTCCTCAGCAAATGGACGGATGCCGTGAAGAAAAGAGCTTAGTGGGGATTTACTGATGCTGCTCTCTCTCTCTCTCTCTCCCTCTCTCTCTCTCTCTCACACTCTCTCTCTCTCTCTCTCTCTCTCTCTCTCTATCTCTCTCTCTCTCTCTCTCTCTCTCTCTCTCTCTCTCTCTCTGTCTCTGTCTCTGTCTCTCTCTCTCTCTCTCACTCTCTCTCTCTCTCTCTCTCTCTCTCTCTCTCTCTCTCTCTCTCTCTCTCTCTCTCTCTCTCTCTCTCTCTCTCTCTCTCTCTCTCTCTCTCTCTCTCTCTCTCTCTCTCTCTCTCTCTCTCTCTCTCTCTGTCTCTGTCTCTGTCTCTCTCTCTCTCCCTCTCTCTCTCTCTCTCTCTCTCTCTCTCTCTCTCTCTTTCTCTGAGGACACATCCAGCCAGTGCATCTGAACCTTATAACCCCTCGGTCTGACCAGTAGCACTCTCACTGTACCAAGGGGTTAGAAAGTGTTAGTCATCCTGTCAGTGTGTGACCCTCTCAGTGGCAGACCGACCCGTTTAACGGTCAACTGACAGGGTCTACTGGCCTGTACTTAACCTGGGGTAGTGATTCAGACATATCAACGTCTACAAGTCTGGTTTCTACAGACTCCTACCGTTGTACTGGAATTAGAAACGTGCTGGTATGGATGGGTCTTCTTCAGCAGGGTTCTTCAATTCCGGTCCTAGAGGGCCAAAACACTTCTGTTTTTTATTTCTACCTGTTAGTTAATTGCACTCACCTGGTGTCCCAGGTCTGAATTAGCCCCTGATTAGAAGGAGAGGATGAAAAACAGAGGTGTTTCAGCCCTCCAGGACCGGAATTGAAGAACCCTGCTCTACAGACTCCTACCATTGTACTGGAATTAGAAATGTACTGGTATGGATGGGTCTGTACATTCCAGAACCGTTAGAGCAGGACTGCCCAACCCTGTTCCTGGAGAGATACTGTCCTGTAGGTTTTATCTCCAACCCTGTTCCTGGAGAGCTACCCTCCTGTAGTTTTTATCTCCAACCCTGTTCCTGGAGAGCTACCCTCCTGTATGTTTTGCTCCAACCCTGTTCTTCCTGTCCTGTATGTTTTTGCCAATAAGTGTAACTCTGTCTGAGGTGTTTAAATGTAACACCAATAGGTGTAACTCTGTCTGAGAAACAGCAGTATGCCCTGAAAAACAGCAGTATGCTATGAGAAACATCAGTATGTCCTGAAAAACAGCAATTTGCCCTGAGAAACAGCAGTATGCCCTGAGAAACATCGGTATGCTATGAGAAACAGCAGTATGCTATGAGAAACAGCAGTATGCCCTGAGAAAATGCAGTATGCCCTGAGAAACAGCAGTATGCTATGAGAAACAGCAGTATGCTATGAGAAACATCAGTATGCTATGAGAAACAGCAGTATGCCCTGAGAAACAGCAGTATTCTATGAGAAACAGCAGTATGCTATGAGAAACAGCAGTATGCTATGAGAAACAGCAGTATGCTATGAGAAACAGCAGTATGCCCTGAGAAACAGCAGTATGCCCTGAGAAACAGCAGTATGCTATGAGAAACAGCAGTATGCTCTGAGAAACAGCAGTATGCTCTGAGAAACAGCAGTATGCCCTGAGAAACAGCAGTATGCCCTGAGAAACAGCAGTATGCTATGAGAAACAGCAGTATGCCCTGAGAAACAGCAGTATGCCCTGAGAAACAGCAGTATTCTATGAGAAACAGCAGTATGCCCTGAGAAACAGCAGTATGCTATGAGAAAAAGCAGTATGCTCTGAGAAACAGCAGTATGCCCTGAGAAACAGCAGTATGCTATGAGAAACAGCAGTATGCCCTGAGACACAGCAGTATGCCCTGAGAAACAGCAGTATGCTATAATAAACAACAGTATGCCCTGAGAAACAGCAGTAAGCCTTGACAAACAGCAGTATGCCCTGAGAAACATCAGTATGCTAAGAGAAACAGCAGTATGCTATGACAAACAGCAGTATGCCCTGAGAAACAGCAGTATGCTATGAGAAAAAGCAGTATGCTCTGAGAAACAGCAGTATGCCCTGAGAAACAGCAGTATGCTATGAGAAACAGCAGTATGCCCTGAGAAACAGCAGTATGCCTTGAGAAACCGCAGAATGCTATGAGAAACAGCAGTATGCTATGAGAAACAGCAGTATGCTATGAGAAACAGCAGTATGCTATGAGAAACAGCAGTATGCTCTGAGAAACAGCAGTATAACCTGAGAAACAGCAGTATGCTATGAGAAACAGCAGTATGCTATGAGAAACAGCAGTATGCCCTGAGAAACAGCAGTAAGCCCTGAGAAACAGCAGTATGCTATGAGAAACATCAGTATGTCCTGAAAAACAGCAATTTGCCCTGAGAAACAGCAGTATGCCCTGAGAAACATCGGTATGCTATGAGAAACAGCAGTATGCTATGAGAAACAGCAGTATGCCCTGAGAAAATGCAGTATGCCCTGAGAAACAGCAGTATGCTATGAGAAACAGCAGTATGCTATGAGAAACATCAGTATGCTATGAGAAACAGCAGTATGCCCTGAGAAACAGCAGTATTCTATGAGAAACAGCAGTATGCTATGAGAAACAGCAGTATGCTATGAGAAACAGCAGTATGCTATGAGAAACAGCAGTATGCCCTGAGAAACATCAGTATGCCCTGAGAAACAGCAGTATGCTATGAGAAACAGCAGTATGCTCTGAGAAAAAACAGTATGCTCTGAGAAACAGCAGTATGCCCTGAGAAACAGCAGTATGCCCTGAGAAACAGCAGTATGCTATGAGAAACAGCAGTATGCCCTGAGAAACAGCAGTATGCCCTGAGAAACAGCAGTATTCTATGAGAAACAGCAGTATGCCCTGAGAAACAGCAGTATGCTATGAGAAAAAGCAGTATGCTCTGAGAAACAGCAGTATGCCCTGAGAAACAGCAGTATGCTATGAGAAACAGCAGTATGCCCTGAGACACAGCAGTATGCCCTGAGAAACAGCAGTATGCTATAATAAACAACAGTATGCCCTGAGAAACAGCAGTAAGCCTTGACAAACAGCAGTATGCCCTGAGAAACATCAGTATGCTAAGAGAAACAGCAGTATGCTATGACAAACAGCAGTATGCCCTGAGAAACAGCAGTATGCTATGAGAAAAAGCAGTATGCTCTGAGAAACAGCAGTATGCCCTGAGAAACAGCAGTATGCTATGAGAAACAGCAGTATGCCCTGAGAAACAGCAGTATGCCTTGAGAAACCGCAGAATGCTATGAGAAACAGCAGTATGCTATGAGAAACAGCAGTATGCTATGAGAAACAGCAGTATGCTATGAGAAACAGCAGTATGCTCTGAGAAACAGCAGTATGCCCTGAGAAACAGCAGTATGCTATGAGAAACAGCAGTATGCTATGAGAAACAGCAGTATGCCCTGAGAAACAGCAGTAAGCCCTGAGAAACAGCAGTATGCTATGAGAAATAGCAGTAAGCCCTGAGAAACAGCAGTATGCCTTGAGAAACAGCAGTATGACCTGAGAAACAGCAGTAAGCCCTGAGAAACAGCAGTATGCTATGAGAAACAGCAGTATGCCATGAGAAACAGCAGTATGCTATGAGAAAGAGCAGTATGCTATGAGAAACAGCAGTATGCTATGAGAAATAGCAGTATGCTATGAGAAACAGCAGTATGCCCTGAGAAACAGCAGTATGCCCTGAGAACTGAGAAACAGCAGTATGCTATGAGAAACAGCAGTATGCCCTGAGAACTGAGAAACAGCAGTATGCTATGAGAAACAGCAGTATGCCCTGAGAACTGAGAAACAGCAGTATGCTATGAGAAACAGCAGTATGCCCTGAGAAACAGCAGTATGCCCTGAGAACTGAGAAACAGCAGTATGCCCTGAGAAACAGCAGTATGCCCTGAGAACTGAGAAACAGCAGTATGCTATATGAAACAGCAGTATGCTATGAGAAACAGCAGTATGCCTTGAGGACTGAGAAACAGCAGTATGCCCTGAGAAACAGCAGTATGCCCTGAGAACTGAGAAACAGCAGTATGCCTTGAGAACTGAGAAACAGCAGTATGCCCTGAGAAACAGCAGTATGCCCTGAGGACTGAGAAACAGCAGTATACCCTGAGAAACAGCAGTATGCCCTGAGACACAGCAGGATGCCCCGAGGACTGAGAAACAGCAGTATGCCCTGAGGACTGAGAAACAGCAGTATGCCCTGAGGACTGAGAAACAGCAGTATGCCCTGAGAAACAGCAGTATGCCCTGAGGACTGAGAAACAGCAGTCTCCAGTCGGTCTGTGTCCTGGTTTGAACCAGGCAGCAATGGGAGTCCAGGGCCAACCAGGTCATAGAGAGTAAAACATGGCCAACATTCAGACTGGGTCCTTCACTTCATATATAACAGGCCTCATTCCACCTCACACTAGACTTTACCGTGTTGAGACACAGCAGTATGCCCTGAGAAACAGCAGTATGCTATAATAAACAACAGTATGCCCTGAGAAACAGCAGTAAGCCCTGAGAAACAGCAGTAAGCTCTGAGAAACAGCAGTAAGCACTGAGAAACAGCAGTATGTCCTGAGAAACAGCAGTATGCCTTGAGAAACCGCAGAATGCTATGAGAAACAGCAGTATGCTATGAGAAACAGCAGTATGACCTGAGAAACAGCAGTAAGCCCTGAGAAACAGCACTATGCTATGAGAAACAGCAGTATGCCATGAGAAACAGCAGTATGCTATGAGAAAGAGCAGTATGCTATGAGAAACAGCAGTATGCCCTGAGAAACAGCAGTATGCTATGAGAAACAGCAGTATGCTATGAGAAACAGCAGTATGCCCTGAGAAACAGCAGTATGCCCTGAGAAACAGCAGTATGCCATGAGAAACAGCAGTATGCCCTAAGAAACAGCAGTATGCTATAAGAAACAGCAGTATGCCCTGAGAAACAGCAGTAAGCCCAGAGAAACAGCAGTATGCTATGAGAAACAGCAGTATGCCCTGAGAAACAGCAGTATGCTTGGGGAAACGGCAGTATGCCCTGAGAAACAGCAGTATGCCCTGAGAAACAGCAGTATGCCCTGATAAACAGCAGTATGCCCTGAGAAACAGCAGTATGCTAGGAGAAACATCAGTATGCTATGAGAAACATCAGTATGCTAGGAGAAACATCAGTATGCTATGAGAAACAGCAGTATGCCCTGAGAAACAGCAGTATGCTATGAGAAACAGCAGTATGCCTTGAGAAACAGCAGAATGCTATGAGAAACAGCAGTATGCTATAATAAACAGCAAGATGCTATAATAAACAGCAGTATGCCCTGAGAAACAGCAGAATGCCATGAGAAACCGCAGAATGCTATGAGAAACAGCAGTATGCTATAATAAACAGCAGTATGCTATAATAAACAACAGTATGCCCTGAGAAACAGCAGTATGCCATGAGAAACAGCAGTATGCCCTGAGAAACAGCAGTATGCTATGAGAAACAGCAATATGCTATAATAAATAGCAGTATGCCTTGACAAACAGCAGTATGCCCTGAGAAACATCAGTATGCTAAGAGAAACAGCAGTATGCTATGACAAACAGCAGTATGCCCTGAGAAACAGCAGTATGCTATGAGAAACAGCAGTATGCTCTGAGAAACAGCAGTATGCCCTGAGAAACAGCAGTATGCTATGAGAAACAGCAGTATGCCCTGAGAAACAGCAGTATGCCTTGAGAAACCGCAGAATGCTATGAGAAACAGCAGTATGCTATGAGAAATAGCAGTAAGCCCTGAGAAACAGCAGTATGCCTTGAGAAACAGCAGTATGACCTGAGAAACAGCAGTAAGCCCTGAGAAACAGCAGTATGCTATGAGAAACAGCAGTATGCCATGAGAAACAGCAGTATGCTATGAGAAAGAGCAGTATGCTATGAGAAACAGCAGTATGCTATGAGAAACAGCAGTATGCCCTGAGAAACAGCAGTATGCTATATGAAACAGCAGTATGCTATGAGAAACAGCAGTATGCCCTGAGAACTGAGAAACAGCAGTATGCCCTGAGAAACAGCAGTATGCCCTGAGAAACAGCAGTATGCCCTGAGAACTGAGAAACAGCAGTATGCTATGAGAAACAGCAGTATGCCCTGAGAACTGATAAACAGAAGTATGCTATGAGAAACAGCAGTATGCCCTGAGAAACAGCAGTATGCCCTGAGAACTGAGAAACAGCAGTATGCCTTGAGAACTGAGAAACAATAGTATGCCCTTTGAAACAGCAGTATGCCCTGAGAAACAGCAGAATGCCCTGAGGACTGAGAAGCAGCAGTATGCTATGAGAAACAGCAGTATGCCCTGAGAACTGAGAAACAGCGGTATGCTATGAGAAACAGCAGTATGCCCTGAGAACTGAGAAACAGCAGTATGCCCTGAGAAACAGCAGTATGCCCTGAGAACTGAGAAACAGCAGTATGCCTTGAGAACTGAGAAACAGCAGTATGCCCTGAGAAACAGCAGTATGCCCTGAGGACTGAGAAACAGCAGTATGCCCTGAGAAACAGCAGTATGCCTTGAGAACTGAGAAACAGCAGTATGCCCTGAGAAACAGCAGTATGCCTTGAGAACTGAGAAACAGCAGTATGCCCTGAGAAACAGCAGTATGCCTTGAGGACTGAGAAACAGCAGTATAACCTGAGAAACAGCAGTATGCCCTGAGAAACATCGGTATGCTATGAGAAACAGCAGTATGCCCTGAGAAACAGCAGTATGCCCTGAGAACTGAGAAACAGCAGTATGCCCTGAGGACTGAGAAACAGCAGTATGCCCTGAGGACTGAGAAACAGCAGTCTCCAGTCGGTCTGTGTCCTGGTTTGAACCAGGCAGCAACGGGAGTCCAGGGCCAACCAGGTCATAGAGAGTAAGACATGGCCAACATTCTGACTGGGTCCTTCACTTCATATATAACAGGCCTCATTCCACCTCACACTAGACTTTACCGTGTTGCCTTTCCTAATGCCTAACGGTTTAACATAGACTTAACCCTGTGGGTCCTGTCTAACCTCCTGAATGGACTACCTCGACCATAGACTTAACCCTGTGTGTCCTGTTTAACCTCCAGAATGGACTACCTCAACCATAGACTTAACCCTGTGTGTCCTGTTTAACCTCCTGAATGGACTACCTCAACCATAGACTTAACCCTGTGTGTCCTGTTTAACCTCCTGAATGGACTACCTCGACCATAGACTTAACCCTGTGTGTCCTGTTTAACCTCCTGAATGGACTACCTCGACCATAGACTTAACCCTGTGTGTCCTCACTAAGCTCCTGAATGGACTACCTCGACCATAGACTTAACCCTGTGTGTCCTGTTTAACCTCCTGAATGGACTACCTCGACCATAGACTTAACCCTGTGTGTCCTCACTAACCTCCTGAATGGACTACCTCGACCATAGACTTAACCCTGTGTGTCCTGTTTAACCTCCTGAATGGACTACCTCAACCATAGACTTAACCCTGTGTGTCCTGTTTAACCTCCTGAATGGACTACCTCGACCATAGACTTAACCCTGTGTGTCCTGTTTAACCTCCTGAATGGACTACCTCGACCATAGACTTAACCCTGTGTGTCCTGTTTAACCTCCTGAATGGACTACCTCAACCATAGACTTAACCCTGTGTGTCCTGTTTAACCTCCTGAATGGACTACCTCGACCATAGACTTAACCCTGTGTGTCCTGTTTAACCTCCTGAATGGACTACCTCGACCATAGACTTAACCCATGTGTGTCCTGTTTAACCTCCTGAATGGACTACCTCGACCATAGACTGAACCCTGTGTGTCCTGTTTAACCTCCTGAATGGACTACCTCGACCATAGACTTAACCCTGTGTGTCTTCTCTAACCTCCTGAATGGACTACCTCGACCATAGACTTAACCCTGTGTGTCCTGTTTAACCTCCTGAATGGACTACCTCGACCATAGACCTTACCCTGTGTGTCCTGTTTAACCTCCAGAATGGACTACCTCGACCATAGACTTAACCCTGTGTGTCCTGTTTAACCTCCTGAATGGACTACCTCGACCATAGACTTAACCCTGTGTGTCCTCACTAACCTCCTGAATGGACTACCTCGACCATAGACTTAACCCTGTGTGTCCTGTTTAACCTCCAGAATGGACTACCTCGACCATAGACTTAACCCTGTGTGTCCTGTTTAACCTCCTGAATGGACTACCTCGACCATAGACTTAACCCTGTGTGTCCTCACTAACCTCCTGAATGGACTACCTCGACCATAGACTTAACCCTGTGTGTCCTGTTTAACCTCCAGAATGGACTACCTCGACCATAGACTTAACCCTGTGTGTCCTGTTTAACCTCCTGAATGGACTACCTCGACCATAGACTTAACCCTGTGTGTCCTCACTAACCTCCAGAATGGACTACCTCGACCATAGACTTAACCCTGTGTGTCCTGTTTAACCTCCTGAATGGACTACCTCGACCATAGACTTAACCCTGTGTGTCCTGTCTAACCTCCTGAATGGACTACCTCGACCATAGACTTAACCCTTTGTGTCCTGTATAACACCCTACTATAGAGTTTACCAGAGGCTTTTCTAAACAAGAGCTTAAAGCTTGAAGTTTTCTTAATATTCAGGTCATTTTCATCTGATTTGCCGTTGATATTATTTTCCTCGATGTTTCCTAACTGTAAATTCAACTCAGTCAAACAGTACCACGGCAGACAAACTATTTATTAAAACGGGTAGAGAGAAGGTGATTTACGAAACTTTCCCCCAACATTTTCCAGTTTTTTATTTTTTTGGGGTCTAAAATTCCAACCGTTTTCCATCTCAGATCAGTTTACAGGGATTATGGTATATCTATCAAATCCCTGGAAGACAATGTGCTGGGAAAAATCCCAGCATCAAACTTTTTGAAAAGTCAGTATGGAAAATAGGATGCATTTTGAAATGAGTTTGAAAGCAAATGTTGTCCATCGTAATCTTAACAGATCCGTAACTATAGGATGGGAACAAAAACATGAGAAAGATCTCTATAAGGATAACTGGAGTAACAGCAGCAGACAGAGAGACCAAATGGCACCCTATTCCCTTTGTAGTGCACTACTTTAGACCAGGGTCTATAGGGCTCTGGTTAACAGTAGTGCACTATGTAAACAATAGGCTGCCATTAGGGACGCATCCCAGCACACCGCTAAGAGATCTGCCTTTAAGAAGACGTAGATGGCTGTAGATATAAGAGGCTTAGACTGCAGCATTATCATGGTTAGACCTTCCTCTATAGGCTGCAGCAGGGTCTCTATGTTATAATGGTTAGACCTTCCTCTATAGGCTGCAGCAGGGTCTCTATGTTATAATGGTTAGACCTTCCTCTATAGGCTGCAGCAGGGTCTCTATGTTATAATGGTTAGACCTTCCTCTATAGGCTGCAGCAGGGTCTCTATGTTATAATGGTTAGACCTTCCTCTATAGGCTGCAGCAGGGTCTCTATGTTATAATGGTTAGACCTTCCTCTATAGGCTGCAGCAGGGTCTCTATGTTATAATGGTTAGACCTTCCTCTATAGGCTGCAGCAGGGTCTCTATGTTATAATGGTTAGACCTTCCTCTATAGGCTGCAGCAGGGTCTCTATGTTATAATGGTTAGACCTTCCTCTATAGGCTGCAGCAGGGTCTCTATGTTATAATGGCTAGACCTTCCTCTATAGGCTGCAGCAGGGTCTCTATGTTATAATGGTTAGACCTTCCTCTATAGGCTGAAGCAGGGTCTCTATGTTATAATGGTTAGACCTTCCTCTATAGGCTGCAGCAGGGTCTCTATGTTATAATGGTTAGACCTCTATAGGCTGCAGCAGGGTCTCTATGTTATAATGGTTAGACCTTCCTCTATAGGCTGCAGCAGGGTATCTATGTTATAATGGCTAGACCTCTATAGGCTGCAGCAGGGTCTCTATGTTATAATGGCTAGACCTTCCTCTATAGGCTGCAGCAGGGTCTCTATGTTATAATGGCTAGACCTTCCTCTATAGGCTGCAGCAGGGTCTCTATGTTATAATGGTTAGACCTTCCTCTATAGGCTGCAGCAGGGTCTCTATGTTATAATGGTTAGACCTCTATAGGCTGCAGCAGGGTCTCTATGTTATAATGGTTAGACCTCTATAGGCTGCAGCAGGGTCTCTATGTTATAATGGCTAGACCTCTATAGGCTGCAGCAGGGTCTCTATGTTATAATGGTTAGACCTTCCTCTATAGGCTGCAGCAGGGTCTCTATGTTATAATGGCTAGACCTTCCTCTATCGGCTGCAGCAGGGTCTCTATGTTATCATGGTTAGACCTTCCTCTATAGGCTGCAGCAGGGTCTCTATGTTATAATGGTTAGACCTTCCTCTATAGGCTGCAGCAGGGTCTCTATGTTATAATGGTTAGACCTTCCTCTATAGGCTGCAGCAGGGTCTCTATGTTATAATGGTTAGACCTCTATAGGCTGCAGCAGGGTCTCTATGTTATAATGGTTAGACCTCTATAGGCTGCAGCAGGGTCTCTATGTTATAATGGTTAGACCTTCCTCTATAGGCTGCAGCAGGGTCTCTATGTTATAATGGTTAGACCTCTATAGGCTGTAGCAGGGTCTCTATGTTATAATGGTTAGACCTTCCTCTATAGGCTGCAGCAGGGTCTCTATGTTATAATGGTTAGACCTCTATAGGCTGCAGCAGGGTCTCTATGTTATAATGGTTAGACCTTCCTCTATAGGCTGCAGCAGGGTCTCTATGTTATAATGGTTAGACCTCTATAGGCTGCAGCAGGGTCTCTATGTTATAATGGTTAGACCTCTATAGGCTGCAGCAGGGTCTCTATGTTATAATGGTTAGACCTTCCTCTATAGGCTGCAGCAGGGTCTCTATGTTATAATGGTTAGACCTTCCTCTATAGGCTGCAGCAGGGTCTCTATGTTATAATGGCTAGACCTTCCTCTATAGGCTGCAGCAGGGTCTCTATGTTATAATGGTTAGACCTTCCTCTATAGGCTGCAGCAGGGTCTCTATGTTATAATGGTTAGACCTTCCTCTATAGGCTGCAGCAGGGTCTCTATGTTATAATGGTTAGACCTCTATAGGCTGCAGCAGGGTCTCTATGTTATAATGGTTAGACCTTCCTCTATAGGCTGCAGCAGGGTCTCTATGTTATAATGGTTAGACCTCTATAGGCTGCAGCAGGGTCTCTATGTTATAATGGTTAGACCTTCCTCTATAGGCTGCAGCAGGGTCTCTATGTTATAATGGTTAGACCTCTATAGGCTGCAGCAGGGTCTCTATGTTATAATGGTTAGACCTTCCTCTATAGGCTGCATTAGGGTCTCTATGTTATAATGGTTAGACCTTCCTCTATAGGCTGCAGCAGGGTCTCTATGTTATAATGGTTAGACCTCTATAGGCTGCAACAGGGTCTCTATGTTATAATGGTTAGACCTTCCTCTATAGGCTGCAGCAGGGTCTCTATGTTATAATGGTTAGACCTTCCCCTATAGGCTGCAGCAGGGTCTCTATGTTATAATGGTTAGACCTTCCTCTATAGGCTGCAGCAGGGTCTCTATGTTATAATGGTTAGACCTTCCTCTATAGGCTGCAGCAGGGTCTCTATGTTATAATGGCTAGACCTTCCTCTATAGGCTGCAGCAGGGTCTCTATGTTATAATGGCTAGACCTCTATAGGCTGCAGCAGGGTCTCTATGTTATAATGGTTAGACCTTCCTCTATAGGCTGCAGCAGGGTCTCTATGTTATAATGGTTAGACCTCTATAGGCTGCAGCAGGGTCTCTATGTTATAATGGTTAGACCTTCCTCTATAGGCTGCAACAGGGTCTCTATGTTATAATGGTTAGACCTTCCTCTATAGGCTGCAGCAGGGTCTCTATGTTATAATGGTTAGACCTCTATAGGCTGCAGCAGGGTCTCTATGTTATAATGGTTAGACCTTCCTCTATAGGCTGCAGCAGGGTCTCTATGTTATAATGGTTAGACCTCTATAGGCTGCAGCAGGGTCTCTATGTTATAATGGTTAGACCTCTATAGGCTGCAGCAGGGTCTCTATGTTATAATGGTTAGACCTTCCTCTATAGGCTGCAGCAGGGTCTCTATGTTATAATGGTTAGACCTCTATAGGCTGTAGCAGGGTCTCTATGTTATAATGGTTAGACCTTCCTCTATAGGCTGCAGCAGGGTCTCTATGTTATAATGGTTAGACCTCTATAGGCTGCAGCAGGGTCTCTATGTTATAATGGTTAGACCTTCCTCTATAGGCTGCAGCAGGGTCTCTATGTTATAATGGTTAGACCTCTATAGGCTGCAGCAGGGTCTCTATGTTATAATGGTTAGACCTCTATAGGCTGCAGCAGGGTCTCTATGTTATAATGGTTAGACCTTCCTCTATAGGCTGCAGCAGGGTCTCTATGTTATAATGGTTAGACCTTCCTCTATAGGCTGCAGCAGGGTCTCTATGTTATAATGGCTAGACCTTCCTCTATAGGCTGCAGCAGGGTCTCTATGTTATAATGGTTAGACCTTCCTCTATAGGCTGCAGCAGGGTCTCTATGTTATAATGGTTAGACCTTCCTCTATAGGCTGCAGCAGGGTCTCTATGTTATAATGGTTAGACCTCTATAGGCTGCAGCAGGGTCTCTATGTTATAATGGTTAGACCTTCCTCTATAGGCTGCAGCAGGGTCTCTATGTTATAATGGTTAGACCTCTATAGGCTGCAGCAGGGTCTCTATGTTATAATGGTTAGACCTTCCTCTATAGGCTGCAGCAGGGTCTCTATGTTATAATGGTTAGACCTCTATAGGCTGCAGCAGGGTCTCTATGTTATAATGGTTAGACCTTCCTCTATAGGCTGCATTAGGGTCTCTATGTTATAATGGTTAGACCTTCCTCTATAGGCTGCAGCAGGGTCTCTATGTTATAATGGTTAGACCTCTATAGGCTGCAACAGGGTCTCTATGTTATAATGGTTAGACCTTCCTCTATAGGCTGCAGCAGGGTCTCTATGTTATAATGGTTAGACCTTCCCCTATAGGCTGCAGCAGGGTCTCTATGTTATAATGGTTAGACCTTCCTCTATAGGCTGCAGCAGGGTCTCTATGTTATAATGGTTAGACCTTCCTCTATAGGCTGCAGCAGGGTCTCTATGTTATAATGGCTAGACCTTCCTCTATAGGCTGCAGCAGGGTCTCTATGTTATAATGGCTAGACCTCTATAGGCTGCAGCAGGGTCTCTATGTTATAATGGTTAGACCTTCCTCTATAGGCTGCAGCAGGGTCTCTATGTTATAATGGTTAGACCTCTATAGGCTGCAGCAGGGTCTCTATGTTATAATGGTTAGACCTTCCTCTATAGGCTGCAACAGGGTCTCTATGTTATAATGGTTAGACCTTCCTCTATAGGCTGCAGCAGGGTCTCTATGTTATAATGGTTAGACCTCTATAGGCTGCAGCAGGGTCTCTATGTTATAATGGTTAGACCTTCCTCTATAGGCTGCAGCAGGGTCTCTATGTTATAATGGTTAGACCTTCCTCTATAGGCTGCAGCAGGGTCTCTATGTTATAATGGTTAGACCTCTATAGGCTGCAGCAGGGTCTCTATGTTATAATGGTTAGACCTTCCTCTATAGGCTGCAGCAGGGTCTCTATGTTATAATGGTTAGACCTCTATAGGCTGCAACAGGGTCTCTATGTTATAATGGTTAGACCTTCCTCTATAGGCTGCAGCAGGGTCTCTATGTTATAATGGTTAGACCTTCCTCTATAGGCTGCAGCAGGGTCTCTATGTTATAATGGTTAGACCTCTATAGGCTGCAGCAGGGTCTCTATGTTATAATGGTTAGACCTTCCTCTATAGGCTGCAGCAGGGTCTCTATGTTATAATGGTTAGACCTTCCTCTATAGGCTGCAGCAGGGTCTCTATGTTATAATGGTTAGACCTTCCTCTATAGGCTGCAGCAGGGTCTCTATGTTATAATGGTTAGACCTCTATAGGCTGCAACAGGGTCTCTATGTTATAATGGTTAGACCTTCCTCTATAGGCTGCAGCAGGGTCTCTATGTTATAATGGATAGACCTCTATAGGCTGCAGCAGGGTCTCTATGTTATAATGGTTAGACCTTCCTCTATAGGCTGCAGCAGGGTCTCTATGTTATAATGGTTAGACCTTCCTCTATAGGCTGCAGCAGGGTCTCTATGTTATAATGGTTAGACCTTCCTCTATAGGCTGCAGCAGGGTCTCTATGTTATAATGGTTAGACCTTCCTCTATATGCTGCAGCAGGGTCTCTATGTTATAATGGTTAGACCTTCCTCTACAGGCTGCAGCAGGGTCTCTATGTTATAATGGTTAGACCTTCCTCTATAGGCTGCAGCAGGGTCTCTATGTTATAATGGTTAGACCTTCCTCTATAGGCTGCAGAAGGGTCTCTATGTTATAATGGTTAGACCTTCCTCTATAGGCTGCAGCAGGGTCTCTATGTTATAATGGTTAGACCTCTATAGGCTGCAGCAGGGTCTCTATGTTATAATGGTTAGACCTTCCTCTATAGGCTGCAGCAGGGTCTCTATGTTATAATGGTTAGACCTCTATAGGCTGCAGCAGGGTCTCTATGTTATAATGGTTAAACCTCTATAGGCTGCAGCAGGGTATCTATGTTATCATGGCTAGACCTCTATAGGCTGCAGCAGGGTCTCTATGTTATAATGGTTAGACCTTCCTCTATAGGCTGCAGCAGGGTCTCTATGTTATAATGGTTAGACCTCTATAGGCTGCAGCAGGGTCTCTATGTTATAATGGTTAGACCTCTATAGGCTGCATCAGGGTCTCTATGTTATAATGGTTAGACCTCTATAGGCTGCAGCAGGGTCTCTATGTTATAATGGTTAGACCTCTATAGGCTGCAGCAGGGTCTCTATGTTATAATGGTTAGACCTTCCTCTATAGGCTGCAGCAGGGTCTCTATGTTATAATGGTTAGACCTTCCTCTATAGGCTGCAGCAGGGTCTCTATGTTATAATGGTTAGACCTCTATAGGCTGCAGCAGGGTCTCTATGTTATAATGGTTAGACCTTCCTCTATAGGCTGCAGCAGGGTCTCTATGTTATAATGGTTAGACCTTCCTCTATAGGCTGCAGCAGGGTCTCTATGTTATAATGGTTAGACCTTCCTCTATAGGCTGCAGCAGGGTCTCTATGTTATAATGGTTAGACCTTCCTCTATAGGCTGCAGCAGGGTCTCTATGTTATAATGGTTAGACCTTCCTCTATAGGCTGCAGCAGGGTCTCTATGTTATAATGGCTAGACCTTCCTCTATAGGCTGCAGCAGGGTCTCTATGTTATAATGGTTAGACCTCTATAGGCTGCAGCAGGGTCTCTATGTTATAATGGTTAGACCTTCCTCTATAGGCTGCAGCAGGGTCTCTATGTTATAATGGTTAGACCTCTTTAGGCTGCAGCAGGGTCTCTATGTTATAATGGTTAGACCTTCCTCTATAGGCTGCAGCAGGGTCTCTATGTTATAATGGTTAGACCTCTATAGGCTGCAGCAGGGTCTCTATGTTATAATGGTTAGACCTTCCTCTATAGGCTGCAGCAGGGTCTCTATGTTATAATGGTTAGACCTCTATAGGCTGCAGCAGGGTCTCTATGTTATAATGGTTAGACCTTCCTCTATAGGCTGCAGCAGGGTCTCTATGTTATAATGGTTAGACCTCTATAGGCTGCAGCAGGGTCTCTATGTTATAATGGTTAGACCTCTATAGGCTGCAGCAGGGTCTCTATGTTATAATGGTTAGACCTTCCTCTATAGGCTGCAGCAGGGTCTCTATGTTATAATGGTTAGACCTTCCTCTATAGGCTGCAGCAGGGTCTCTATGTTATAATGGTTAGACCTTCCCCTATAGGCTGCAGCAGGGTCTCTATGTTATAATGGTTAGACCTTCCTCTATAGGCTGCAGCAGGGTCTCTATGTTGTAATGGTTAGACCTTCCTCTATAGGCTGCAGCAGGGTCTCTATGTTATAATGGTTAGACCTCTATAGGCTGCAGCAGGGTCTCTATGTTATAATGGTTAGACCTTCCTCTATAGGCTGCAGCAGGGTCTCTATGTTATAATGGTTAGACCTCTATAGGCTGCAGCAGGGTCTCTATGTTATAATGGTTAGACCTTCCTCTATAGGCTGCAGCAGGGTCTCTATGTTATAATGGTTAGACCTTCCTCTATAGGCTGCAGCAGGGTCTCTATGTTATAATGGTTAGACCTCTATAGGCTGCAGCAGGGTCTCTATGTTATAATGGTTAGACCTTCCTCTATAGGCTGCAGCAGGGTCTCTATGTTATAATGGTTAGACCTTCCTCTATAGGCTGCAGCAGGGTCTCTATGTTATAATGGTTAGACCTTCCTCTATAGGCTGCAGCAGGGTCTCTATGTTATAATGGCTAGACCTTCCTCTATAGGCTGCAGCAGGGTCTCTATGTTATAATGGTTAGACCTCTATAGGCTGCAGCAGGGTCTCTATGTTATAATGGTTAGACCTTCCTCTATAGGCTGCAGCAGGGTCTCTATGTTATAATGGCTGGACCTTCCTCTATAGGCTGCAGCAGGGTCTCTATGTTATAATGGTTAGACCTTCCTCTATAGGCTGCAGCAGGGTCTCTATGTTATAATGGTTAGACCTCTATAGGCTGCAGCAGGGTCTCTATGTTATAATGGTTAGACCTCTATAGGCTGCAGCAGGGTCTCTATGTTATAATGGTTAGACCTCTATAGGCTGCAGCAGGGTCTCTATGTTATAATGGTTAGACCTCTATAGGCTGCAGCAGGGTCTCTATGTTATAATGGTTAGATCTTCCTCTATAGGCTGCAGCAGGGTCTCTATGTTATAATGGTTAGACCTCTATAGGCTGCAGCAGGGTCTCTATGTTATAATGGTTAGACCTCTATAGGCTGCAGCAGGGTCTCTATGTTATAATGGTTAGACCTCTATAGGCTGCAGCAGGGTCTCTATGTTATAATGGTTAGACCTCTATAGGCTGCAGCAGGGTCTCTATGTTATAATGGTTAGATCTTCCTCTATAGGCTGCAGCAGGGTCTCTATGTTATAATGGTTAGACCTCTATAGGCTGCAGCAGGGTCTCTATGTTATAATGGTTAGACCTCTATAGGCTGCAGCAGGGTCTCTATGTTATAATGGTTAGACCTTCCTCTATAGGCTGCAGCAGGGTCTCTATGTTATAATGGTTAGACCTCTATAGGCTGCAGCAGGGTCTCTATGTTATAATGGTTAGACCTTCCTCTATAGGCTGCAGCAGGGTCTCTATGTTATAATGGTTAGACCTCTATAGGCTGCAGCAGGGTCTCTATGTTATAATGGTTAGACCTTCCTCTATAGGCTGCAGCAGGGTCTCTATGTTACAATGGTTAGACCTCTATAGGCTGCAGCAGGGTCTCTATGTTATAATGGTTAGACCTCTATAGGCTGCAGCAGGGTCTCTATGTTATAATGGTTAGACCTTCCTCTATACGCTGCAGCAGGGTCTCTATGTTATAATGGTTAGACCTTCCCCTATAGGCTGCAGCAGGGTCTCTATGTTATAATGGTTAGACCTTCCTCTATAGGCTGCAGCATGTTCTCTATGTTGTAATGGTTAGACCTTCCTCTATAGGCTGCAGCAGGGTCTCTATGTTATAATGGTTAGACCTTCCTCTATAGGCTGCAGCAGGGTCTCTATGTTATAATGGTTAGACCTTCCTCTATAGGCTGCAGCAGGGTCTCTATGTTATAATGGTTAGACCTCTATAGGCTGCAGCAGGGTCTCTATGTTATAATGGTTAGACCTTCCTCTATAGGCTGCAGCAGGGTCTCTATGTTATAACGGTTAGACCTTCCTCTATAGGCTGCAGCAGGGTCTCTATGTTATAATGGTTAGACCTTCCTCTATAGGCTGCAGCAGGGTCTCTATGTTATAATGGCTAGACCTTCCTCTATAGGCTGCAGCAGGGTCTCTATGTTATAATGGTTAGACCTCTATAGGCTGCAGCAGGGTCTCTATGTTATAATGGTTAGACCTTCCTCTATAGGCTGCAGCAGGGTCTCTATGTTATAATGGCTGGACCTTCCTCTATAGGCTGCAGCAGGGTCTCTATGTTATAATGGTTAGACCTTCCTCTATAGGCTGCAGCAGGGTCTCTATGTTATAATGGTTAGACCTCTATAGGCTGCAGCAGGGTCTCTATGTTATAATGGTTAGACCTCTATAGGCTGCAGCAGGGTCTCTATGTTATAATGGTTAGACCTTCCTCTATAGGCTGCAGCAGGGTCTCTATGTTATAATGGTTAGACCTTCCTCTATAGGCTGCAGCAGGGTCTCTATGTTATAATGGTTAGACCTCTATGGGCTGCAGCAGGGTCTCTATGTTATAATGGTTAGACCTTCCTCTATAGGCTGCAGCAGGGTCTCTATGTTATAATGGTTAGACCTCTATAGGCTGCAGCAGGGTCTCTATGTTATAATGGTTAGACCTTCCTCTATATGCTGCAGCAGGGTCTCTATGTTATAATGGTTAGACCTTCCTCTATAGGCTGCAGCAGGGTCTCTATGTTATAATGGTTAGACCTCTATAGGCTGCAGCAGGGTCTCTATGTTATCATGGTTAGACCTTCCTCTATAGGCTGCAGCAGGGTATCTATGTTATAATGGTTAGACCTCTATAGGCTGCAGCAGGGTCTCTATATTATAATGGTTAGACCTCTATAGGCTGCAGCAGGGTCTCTATGTTATAATGGTTAGACCTTCCTCTATAGGCTGCAGCAGGGTCTCTATGTTATAATGGTTAGACCTCTATAGGCTGCAGCAGGGTCTCTATGTTATAATGGTTAGACCTCTATAGGCTGCAGCAGGGTCTCTATGTTATAATGGTTAGACCTTCCTCTATAGGCTGCAGCAGGGTCTCTATGTTATAATGGTTAGACCTTCCTCTATAGGCTGCAGCAGGGTCTCTATGTTATAATGGTTAGACCTTCCTCTATAGGCTGCAGCAGGGTCTCTATGTTATAATGGTTAGACCTTCCTCTATAGGCTGCAGCAGGGTCTCTATGTTATAATGGTTAGACTTTCCTCTATAGGCTGCAGCAGGGTCTCTATGTTATAATGGTTAGACCTCTATAGGCTGCAGCAGGGTCTCTATGTTATAATGGTTAGACCTTCCTCTATAGGCTGCAGCAGGGTCTCTATGTTATAATGGTTAGACCTTCCTCTATAGGCTGCAGCAGGGTCTCTATGTTATAATGGTTAGACCTTCCTCTATAGGCTGCAGCAGGGTCTCTATGTTATAATGGTTAGACCTTCCTCTATATGCTGCAGCAGGGTCTCTATGTTATAATGGTTAGACCTTCCTCTATAGGCTGCAGCAGGGTCTCTATGTTATAATGGTTAGACCTTCCTCTATAGGCTGCAGCAGGGTCTCTGTGTTATAATGGTTAGACCTCTATAGGCTGCAGCAGGGTCTCTATGTTATAATGGCTAGACCTTCCTCTATAGGCTGCAGCAGGGTCTCTATGTTATAATGGTTAGACCTTCCTCTATAGGCTGCAGCAGGGTCTCTATGTTATAATGGTTAGACCTTCCTCTATAGGCTGCAGCAGGGTCTCTATGTTATAATGGTTAGACCTCTATAGGATGCAGCAGGGTCTCTATGTTATAATGGTTAGACCTTCCTCTATAGGCTGCAGCAGGGTCTCTATGTTATAATGGTTAGACCTTCCTCTATAGGCTGCAGCAGGGTCTCTATGTTATAATGGTTAGACCTTCCTATATAGGCTGCAGCAGGGTCTCTATGTTATAATGGTTAGACCTTCCTCTATAGGCTGCAGCAGGGTCTCTATGTTATAATGGTTAGACCTTCCTCTATAGGCTGCAGCAGGGTCTCTATGTTATAATGGTTAGACCTTCCTCTATAGGCTGCAGCAGGGTCTCTATGTTATAATGGTTAGACCTCTATAGGCTGCAGCAGGGTCTCTATGTTATAATGGTTAGACCTCTATAGGCTGCAGCAGGGTCTCTATGTTATAATGGTTAGACCTCTATAGGCTGCAGCAGGGTCTCTATGTTATAATGGTTAGACCTTCCTCTATAGGCTGCAGCAGGGTCTCTATGTTATAATGGTTAGACCTTCCTCTATAGGCTGCAGCAGGGTCTCTATGTTATAATGGTTAGACCTTCCTCTATAGGCTGCAGCAGGGTCTCTATGTTATAATGGTTAGACCTTCCTCTATAGGCTGCAGCAGGGTCTCTATGTTATAATGGTTAGACCTTCCTCTATAGGCTGCAGCAGGGTCTCTATGTTATAATGGTTAGACTTTCCTCTATAGGCTGCAGCAGGGTCTCTATGTTATAATGGTTAGACCTTCCTCTATAGGCTGCAGCAGGGTCTCTATGTTATAATGGTTAGACCTCTATAGGCTGCAGCAGGGTCTCTATGTTATAATGGTTAGACCTTCCTCTATAGGCTGCAGCAGGGTCTCTATGTTATAATGGTTAGACCTTCCTCTATAGGCTGCAGCAGGGTCTCTATGTTATAATGGTTAGACCTTCCTCTATATGCTGCAGCAGGGTCTCTATGTTATAATGGTTATACCTTCCTCTATAGGCTGCAGCAGGGTCTCTATGTTATAATGGTTAGACCTTCCTCTATAGGCTGCAGCAGGGTCTCTGTGTTATAATGGTTAGACCTCTATAGGCTGCAGCAGGGTCTCTATGTTATAATGGCTAGACCTTCCTCTATAGGCTGCAGCAGGGTCTCTATGTTATAATGGTTAGACCTTCCTCTATAGGCTGCAGCAGGGTCTCTATGTTATAATGGTTAGACCTTCCTCTATAGGCTGCAGCAGGGTCTCTATGTTATAATGGTTAGACCTCTATAGGATGCAGCAGGGTCTCTATGTTATAATGGTTAGACCTTCCTCTATAGGCTGCAGCAGGGTCTCTATGTTATAATGGTTAGACCTTCCTCTATAGGCTGCAGCAGGGTCTCTATGTTATAATGGTTAGACCTTCCTATATAGGCTGCAGCAGGGTCTCTATGTTATAATGGTTAGACCTTCCTCTATAGGCTGCAGCAGGGTATCTATGTTATAATGGTTAGACCTTCCTCTATAGGCTGCAGCAGGGTCTCTATGTTATAATGGTTAGACCTTCCTCTATAGGCTGCAGCAGGGTCTCTATGATATAATGGTTAGACCTTCCTCTATAGGCTGCAGCAGGGTCTCTATGTTATAATGGTTAGACCTCTATAGGCTGCAGCAGGGTCTCTATGTTATAATGGTTAGACCTCTATAGGCTGCAACAGGGTCTCTATGTTATAATGGTTAGACCTTCCTCTATAGGCTGCAGCAGGGTCTCTATGTTATAATGGTTAGACCTTCCTCTATAGGCTGCAGCAGGGTCTCTATGATATAATGGTTAGACCTTCCTCTATAGGCTGCAGCAGGGTCTCTATGTTATAATGGTTAGACCTTCCTCTATAGGCTGCAGCAGGGTCTCTATGTTATAATGGTTAGACCTTCCTCTATAGGCTGCAGCAGGGTCTCTATGTTATAATGGTTAGACCTTCCTCTATAGGCTGCAGCAGGGTATCTATGTTATCATGGCTAGACCTCTATAGGCTGCAGCAGGGTCTCTATGTTATAATGGTTAGACCTTCCTCTATAGGCTGCAGCAGGGTCTCTATGTTATAATGGTTAGACCTTCCTCTATAGGCTGCAGCAGGGTCTCTATGTTATAATGGTTAGACCTTCCTCTATATGCTGCAGCAGGGTCTCTATGTTATAATGGTTAGACCTTCCTCTATAGGCTGCAGCAGGGTCTCTATGTTATAATGGTTAGACCTCTATAGGCTGCAGCAGGGTCTCTATGTTATAATGGTTAGACCTTCCTCTATAGGCTGCAGCAGGGTCTCTATGTTATAATGGTTAGACCTCTATATGCTGCAGCAGGGTCTCTATGTTATAATGGTTAGACCTTCCTCTATAGGCTGCAGCAGGGTCTCTATGTTATAATGGTTAGACCTTCCTCTATAGGCTGCAGCAGGGTCTCTATGTTATAATGGTTAGACCTTCCTCTATAGGCTGCAGCAGGGTCTCTATGTTATAATGGTTAGACCTTCCTCTATAGGCTGCAGCAGGGTCTCTATGTTATAATGGTTAGACCTCTATAGGCTGCAGCAGGGTCTCTATGTTATAATGGTTAGACCTTCCCCTATAGGCTGCAGCAGGGTCTCTATGTTATAATGGTTAGACCTCTATAGGCTGCAGCAGGGTCTCTATGTTATAATGATTAGACCTCTATAGGCTGCAGCAGGGTCTCTATGTTATAATGGTTAGACCTTCCTCTATAGGCTGCAGCAGGGTCTCTATGTTATAATGGTTAGACCTTCCTCTATAGGCTGCAGCAGGGTCTCTATGTTGTAATGGTTAGACCTTCCTCTATAGGCTGCAGCAGGGTCTCTATGTTATAATGGTTAGACCTTCCTCTATAGGCTGCAGCAGGGTCTCTATGTTATAATGGTTAGACCTCTATAGGCTGCAGCAGGGTCTCTATGTTATAATGGTTAGACCTTCCTCTATAGGCTGCAGCAGGGTCTCTATGTTATAATGGTTAGACCTTCCTCTATAGGCTGCAGCAGGGTCTCTATGTTATAATGGTTAGACCTCTATAGGCTGCAGCAGGGTCTCTATGTTATAATGGTTAGACCTTCCTCTATAGGCTGCAGCAGGGTCTCTATGTTATAATGGTTAGACCTCTATAGGCTGCAGCAGGGTCTCTATGTTATAATGGTTAGACCTTCCTCTATAGGCTGCAGCAGGGTCTCTATGTTATCATGGTTAGACCTTCCTCTATAGGCTGCAGCAGGGTCTCTATGTTATCATGGTTAGACCTCTATAGGCTGCAGCAGGGTCTCTATGTTATAATGGTTAGACCTCTATAGGCTGCAGCAGGGTCTCTATGTTATAATGGTTAGACCTCTATAGGCTGCAGCAGGGTCTCTATGTTATAATGGTTAGACCTCTATAGGCTGCAGCAGGGTCTCTATGTTATAATGGTTAGACCTTCCTCTATAGGCTGCAGCAGGGTCTCTATGTTATAATGGTTAGACCTTCCTCTATAGGCTGCAGCAGGGTCTCTATGTTATAATGGTTAGACCTCTATAGGCTGCAGCAGGGTCTCTATGTTATAATGGTTAGACCTTCCTCTATAGGCTGCAGCAGGGTCTCTATGTTATAATGGTTAGACCTTCCTCTATAGGCTGCAGCAGGGTCTCTATGTTATAATGGCTAGACCTCTATAGGCTGCAGCAGGGTCTCTATGTTATAATGGTTAGACCTCTATAGGCTGCAGCAGGGTCTCTATGTTATAATGGTTAGACCTCTATAGGCTGCAGCAGGGTCTCTATGTTATAATGGTTAGACCTCTATAGGCTGCAGCAGGGTCTCTATGTTATAATGGTTAGACCTCTATAGGCTGCAGCAGGGTCTCTATGTTATAATGATTAGACCTCTATAGGCTGCAGCAGGGTCTCTATGTTATAATGGTTAGACCTTCCTCTATAGGCTGCAGCAGGGTCTCTATGTTATAATGGTTAGACCTTCCTCTATAGGCTGCAGCAGGGTCTCTATGATATAATGGTTAGACCTTCCTCTATAGGCTGCAGCAGGGTCTCTATGTTATAATGGTTAGACCTTCCTCTATAGGCTGCAGCAGGGTCTCTATGTTGTAATGGTTAGACCTTCCTCTATAGGCTGCAGCAGGGTCTCTATGTTATAATGGTTAGACCTCTATAGGCTGCAGCAGGGTCTCTATGTTATAATGGTTAGACCTCTATAGGCTGCAGCAGGGTCTCTATGTTATAATGGTTAGACCTTCCTCTATAGGCTGCAGCAGGGTCTCTATGTTATAATGGCTAGACCTTCCTCTATAGGCTGCAGCAGGGTCTCTATGTTATAATGGTTAGACCTTCCTCTATAGGCTGCAGCAGGGTCTCTATGTTATAATGGTTAGACCTTCCTCTATAGGCTGCAGCAGGGTCTCTATGTTATAATGGTTAGACCTTCCTCTATAGGCTGCAGCAGGGTCTCTATGTTATAATGGTTAGACCTTCCTCTATAGGCTGCAGCAGGGTCTCTATGTTATAATGGTTAGACCTTCCTCTATAGGCTGCAGCAGGGTCTCTATGTTATAATGGTTAGACCTTCCTCTATAGGCTGCAGCAGGGTCTCTATGTTATAATGGTTAGACCTTCCTCTATAGGCTGCAGCAGGGTCTCTATGTTATAATGGTTAGACCTTCCTCTATAGGCTGCAGCAGGGTCTCTATGTTATAATGGTTAGACCTTCCTCTATAGGCTGCAGCAGGGTCTCTATGTTATAATGGTTAGACCTCTATAGGCTGCAGCAGGGTCTCTATGTTATAATGGTTAGACCTTCCTCTATAGGCTGCAGCAGGGTCTCTATGTTATAATGGTTAGACCTCTATATGCTGCAGCAGGGTCTCTATGTTATAATGGTTAGACCTTCCTCTATAGGCTGCAGCAGGGTCTCTATGTTATAATGGTTAGACCTTCCTCTATAGGCTGCAGCAGGGTCTCTATGTTATAATGGTTAGACCTTCCTCTATAGGCTGCAGCAGGGTCTCTATGTTATAATGGTTAGACCTTCCTCTATAGGCTGCAGCAGGGTCTCTATGTTATAATGGTTAGACCTCTATAGGCTGCAGCAGGGTCTCTATGTTATAATGGTTAGACCTTCCCCTATAGGCTGCAGCAGGGTCTCTATGTTATAATGGTTAGACCTCTATAGGCTGCAGCAGGGTCTCTATGTTATAATGATTAGACCTCTATAGGCTGCAGCAGGGTCTCTATGTTATAATGGTTAGACCTTCCTCTATAGGCTGCAGCAGGGTCTCTATGTTATAATGGTTAGACCTTCCTCTATAGGCTGCAGCAGGGTCTCTATGTTGTAATGGTTAGACCTTCCTCTATAGGCTGCAGCAGGGTCTCTATGTTATAATGGTTAGACCTTCCTCTATAGGCTGCAGCAGGGTCTCTATGTTATAATGGTTAGACCTCTATAGGCTGCAGCAGGGTCTCTATGTTATAATGGTTAGACCTTCCTCTATAGGCTGCAGCAGGGTCTCTATGTTATAATGGTTAGACCTTCCTCTATAGGCTGCAGCAGGGTCTCTATGTTATAATGGTTAGACCTCTATAGGCTGCAGCAGGGTCTCTATGTTATAATGGTTAGACCTTCCTCTATAGGCTGCAGCAGGGTCTCTATGTTATAATGGTTAGACCTCTATAGGCTGCAGCAGGGTCTCTATGTTATAATGGTTAGACCTTCCTCTATAGGCTGCAGCAGGGTCTCTATGTTATAATGGTTAGACCTTCCTCTATAGGCTGCAGCAGGGTCTCTATGTTATAATGGTTAGACCTCTATAGGCTGCAGCAGGGTCTCTATGTTATAATGGTTAGACCTTCCTCTATAGGCTGCAGCAGGGTCTCTATGTTATAATGGTTAGACCTCTATAGGCTGCAGCAGGGTCTCTATGTTATAATGGTTAGACCTTCCTCTATAGGCTGCAGCAGGGTCTCTATGTTATCATGGTTAGACCTTCCTCTATAGGCTGCAGCAGGGTCTCTATGTTATCATGGTTAGACCTCTATAGGCTGCAGCAGGGTCTCTATGTTATAATGGTTAGACCTTCCTCTATAGGCTGCAGCAGGGTCTCTATGTTATAATGGTTAGACCTCTATAGGCTGCAGCAGGGTCTCTATGTTATAATGGTTAGACCTCTATAGGCTGCAGCAGGGTCTCTATGTTATAATGGTTAGACCTCTATAGGCTGCAGCAGGGTCTCTATGTTATAATGGTTAGACCTTCCTCTATAGGCTGCAGCAGGGTCTCTATGTTATAATGGTTAGACCTTCCTCTATAGGCTGCAGCAGGGTCTCTATGTTATAATGGTTAGACCTCTATAGGCTGCAGCAGGGTCTCTATGTTATAATGGTTAGACCTTCCTCTATAGGCTGCAGCAGGGTCTCTATGTTATAATGGTTAGACCTTCCTCTATAGGCTGCAGCAGGGTCTCTATGTTATAATGGCTAGACCTCTATAGGCTGCAGCAGGGTCTCTATGTTATAATGGTTAGACCTCTATAGGCTGCAGCAGGGTCTCTATGTTATAATGGTTAGACCTCTATAGGCTGCAGCAGGGTCTCTATGTTATAATGGTTAGACCTCTATAGGCTGCAGCAGGGTCTCTATGTTATAATGGTTAGACCTCTATAGGCTGCAGCAGGGTCTCTATGTTATAATGATTAGACCTCTATAGGCTGCAGCAGGGTCTCTATGTTATAATGGTTAGACCTTCCTCTATAGGCTGCAGCAGGGTCTCTATGTTATAATGGTTAGACCTTCCTCTATAGGCTGCAGCAGGGTCTCTATGTTATAATGGTTAGACCTTCCTCTATAGGCTGCAGCAGGGTCTCTATGTTATAATGGTTAGACCTTCCTCTATAGGCTGCAGCAGGGTCTCTATGTTGTAATGGTTAGACCTTCCTCTATAGGCTGCAGCAGGGTCTCTATGTTATAATGGTTAGACCTTCCTCTATAGGCTGCAGCAGGGTCTCTACGTTATAATGGTTAGACCTCTATAGGCTGCAGCAGGGTCTCTATGTTATAATGGTTAGACCTTCCTCTATAGGCTGCAGCAGGGTCTCTATGTTATAATGGTTAGACCTTCCCCTATAGGCTGCAGCAGGGTCTCTATGTTATAATGGCTAGACCTTCCTCTATAGGCTGCAGCAGGGTCTCTATGTTATAATGGTTAGACCTTCCTCTATAGGCTGCAGCAGTGTCTCTATGTTATAATGATTAGACCTTCCTCTATAGGCTGCAGCAGGGTCTCTATGTTATAATGGCTAGACCTTCCTCTATAGGCTGCAGCAGGGTCTCTATGTTATAATGGTTAGACCTCTATAGGCTGCAGCAGGGTCTCTATGTTATAATGGCTAGACCTCTATAGGCTGCAGCAGGGTCTCTATGTTATAATGGTTAGACCTCTATAGGCTGCAGCAGGGTCTCTATGTTATCATGGTTAGACCTTCCTCTATAGGCTGCAGCAGGGTCTCTATGTTATAATGGTTAGACCTCTATGGGCTGCAGCAGGGTCTCTATGTTATAATGGTTAGACCTTCCTCTATAGGCTGCAGCAGGGTCTCTATGTTATAATGGTTAGACCTCTATAGGCTGCAGCAGGGTCTCTATGTTATAATGGTTAGACCTTCCTCTATAGGCTGCAGCAGGGTCTCTATGTTATCATGGTTAGACCTTCCTCTATAGGCTGCAGCAGGGTCTCTATGTTATAATGGTTAGACCTTCCTCTATAGGCTGCAGCAGGGTCTCTATGTTATAATGGTTAGACCTTCCCCTATAGGCTGCAGCAGGGTCTCTATGTTATAATGGTTAGACCTCTATAGGCTGCAGCAGGGTCTCTATGTTATAATGGTTAGACCTTCCTCTATAGGCTGCAGCAGGGTCTCTATGTTATAATGGTTAGACCTCTATAGGCTGCAGCAGGGTCTTTATGTTATAATGGTTAGACCTTCCTCTATAGGCTGCAGCAGGGTCTCTATGTTATAATGGTTAGACCTTCCTCTATACGCTGCAGCAGGGTCTCTATGTTATAATGGTTAGACATCTATAGGCTGCAGCAGGGTCTCTATGTTATAATGGTTAGACCTTCCTCTATAGGCTGCAGCAGGGTCTCTATGTTATAATGGTTAGACCTTCCTCTATAGGCTGCAGCAGGGTCTCTATGTTATAATGGTTAGACCTTCCTCTATAGGCTGCAGCAGGGTATCTATGTTATAATGGTTAGACCTCTATAGGCTGCAGCAGGGTCTCTATGTTATAATGGTTAGACCTCTATAGGCTGCAGCAGGGTCTCTATGTTATCATGGTTAGACCTTCCTCTATAGGCTGCAGCAGGGTCTCTATGTTATAATGGTTAGACCTCTATAGGCTGCAGCAGGGTCTCTATGTTATAATGGTTAGACCTCTATAGGCTGCAGCAGGGTCTCTATGTTATAATGGTTAGACCTTCCTCTATAGGCTGCAGCAGGGTCTCTATGTTATAATGGTTAGACCTTCCTATATAGGCTGCAGCAGGGTCTCTATGTTATAATGGTTAGACATTCCTCTATAGGCTGCAGCAGGGTCTCTATGTTATAATGGTTAGACCTCTATAGGCTGCAGCAGGGTCTCTATGTTATAATGGTTAGACCTTCCTCTATAGGCTGCAGCAGGGTCTCTATGTTATAATGGTTAGACCTCTATAGGCTGCAGCAGGGTCTCTATGTTATAATGGTTAGACCTTCCTCTATAGGCTGCAGCAGGGTCTCTATGTTATAATGGTTAGACCTTCCTCTATAGGCTGCAGCAGGGTCTCTATGTTATAATGGCTAGACCTTCCTCTATAGGCTGCAGCAGGGTCTCTATGTTATAATGGTTAGACCTTCCTCTATAGGCTGCAGCAGGGTCTCTATGTTATAATGGTTAGACCTCTATAGGCTGCAGCAGGGTCTCTATGTTATAATGGTTAGACCTTCCTCTATAGGCTGCAGCAGGGTCTCTATGTTATAATGGTTAGACCTTCCTCTATAGGCTGCACCAGGGTCTCTATGTTATAATGGTTAGACCTCTATAGGCTGCAGCAGGGTCTCTATGTTATAATGGCTAGACCTCTATAGGCTGCAGCAGGGTCTCTATGTTATAATGGTTAGACCTTCCTCTATAGGCTGCAGCAGGGTCTCTATGTTATAATGGCTAGACCTTCCTCTATAGGCTGCAGCAGGGTCTCTATGTTATAATGGTTAGACCTTCCTCTATAGGCTGCAGCAGGGTCTCTATGTTATAATGGTTAGACCTCTATAGGCTGCAGCAGGGTCTCTATGTTATAATGGTTAGACCTTCCTCTATAGGCTGCAGCAGGGTCTCTATGTTATAATGGTTAGACCTTCCTCTATAGGCTGCAGCAGGGTCTCTATGTTATAATGGTTAGACCTCTATAGGCTGCAGCAGGGTCTCTATGTTATAATGGTTAGACCTTCCTCTATAGGCTGCAGCAGGGTCTCTATGTTATAATGGTTAGACCTCTATAGGCTGCAGCAGGGTCTCTATGTTATAATGGTTAGACCTTCCTCTATAGGCTGCAGCAGGGTCTCTATGTTATAATGGTTAGACCTCTATAGGCTGCAGCAGGGTCTCTATGTTATAATGGCTAGACCTTCCTCTATAGGCTGCAGCAGGGTCTCTATGTTATAATGGTTAGACCTTCCCTATAGGCTGCATTAGGGTCTCTATGTTATCATGGTTAGACCTTCCTCTATAGGCTGCAGCAGGGTCTCTATGTTATAATGGTTAGACCTTCCTCTATAGGCTGCAGCAGGGTCTCTATGTTATAATGGTTAGACCTCTATAGGCTGCAGCAGGGTCTCTATGTTATAATGGTTAGACCTCTATAGGCTGCAGCAGGGTCTCTATGTTATAATGGTTAGACCTTCCCCTATAGGCTGCAGCAGGGTCTCTATGTTATAATGGTTAGACCTTCTTCTATAGGCTGCAGCAGGGTCTCTATGTTATAATGGTTAGACCTTCCCCTATAGGCTGCAGCAGGGTCTCTATGTTATAATGGTTAGACCTTCCCCTATAGGCTGCAGCAGGGTCTCTATGTTATAATGGTTAGACCTTCCTCTATAGGCTGCAGCAGGGTCTCTATGTTATAATGGCTAGACCTTCCTCTATAGGCTGCAGCAGGGTCTCTATGTTATAATGGTTAGACCTCTATAGGCTGCAGCAGGGTCTCTATGTTATAATGGTTAAACCTTCCTCTATAGGCTGCAGCAGGCTCTCTATGTTATAATGGTTAGACCTTCCTCTATAGGCTGCAGCAGGGTCTCTATGTTATAATGGTTAGACCTCTATAGGCTGCAGCAGGGTCTCTATGTTATAATGGTTAAACCTTCCTCTATAGGCTGCAGCAGGCTCTCTATGTTATAATGGTTAGACCTTCCTCTATAGGCTGCAGCAGGGTCTCTATGTTATAATGGTTAGACCTCTATGGGCTGCAGCAGGGTCTCTATGTTATAATGGTTAGACCTTCCTCTATAGGCTGCAGCAGGGTCTCTATGTTATAATGGTTAGACCTTCCTCTATAGGCTGCAGCAGGGTCTCTATGTTATAATGGTTAGACCTTCCCCTATAGGCTGCAGCAGGGTCTCTATGTTATAATGGCTAGACCTTCCTCTATAGGCTGCAGCAGGGTCTCTATGTTATAATGGTTAGACCTTCCTCTATAGGCTGCAGCAGTGTCTCTATGTTATAATGATTAGACCTTCCTCTATAGGCTGCAGCAGGGTCTCTATGTTATAATGGCTAGACCTTCCTCTATAGGCTGCAGCAGGGTCTCTATGTTATAATGGTTAGACCTCTATAGGCTGCAGCAGGGTCTCTATGTTATAATGGCTAGACCTCTATAGGCTGCAGCAGGGTCTCTATGTTATAATGGTTAGACCTCTATAGGCTGCAGCAGGGTCTCTATGTTATCATGGTTAGACCTTCCTCTATAGGCTGCAGCAGGGTCTCTATGTTATAATGGTTAGACCTCTATGGGCTGCAGCAGGGTCTCTATGTTATAATGGTTAGACCTTCCTCTATAGGCTGCAGCAGGGTCTCTATGTTATAATGGTTAGACCTCTATAGGCTGCAGCAGGGTCTCTATGTTATAATGGTTAGACCTTCCTCTATAGGCTGCAGCAGGGTCTCTATGTTATCATGGTTAGACCTTCCTCTATAGGCTGCAGCAGGGTCTCTATGTTATAATGGTTAGACCTTCCTCTATAGGCTGCAGCAGGGTCTCTATGTTATAATGGTTAGACCTTCCCCTATAGGCTGCAGCAGGGTCTCTATGTTATAATGGTTAGACCTCTATAGGCTGCAGCAGGGTCTCTATGTTATAATGGTTAGACCTTCCTCTATAGGCTGCAGCAGGGTCTCTATGTTATAATGGTTAGACCTCTATAGGCTGCAGCAGGGTCTTTATGTTATAATGGTTAGACCTTCCTCTATAGGCTGCAGCAGGGTCTCTATGTTATAATGGTTAGACCTTCCTCTATACGCTGCAGCAGGGTCTCTATGTTATAATGGTTAGACATCTATAGGCTGCAGCAGGGTCTCTATGTTATAATGGTTAGACCTTCCTCTATAGGCTGCAGCAGGGTCTCTATGTTATAATGGTTAGACCTTCCTCTATAGGCTGCAGCAGGGTCTCTATGTTATAATGGTTAGACCTTCCTCTATAGGCTGCAGCAGGGTATCTATGTTATAATGGTTAGACCTCTATAGGCTGCAGCAGGGTCTCTATGTTATAATGGTTAGACCTCTATAGGCTGCAGCAGGGTCTCTATGTTATCATGGTTAGACCTTCCTCTATAGGCTGCAGCAGGGTCTCTATGTTATAATGGTTAGACCTCTATAGGCTGCAGCAGGGTCTCTATGTTATAATGGTTAGACCTCTATAGGCTGCAGCAGGGTCTCTATGTTATAATGGTTAGACCTTCCTCTATAGGCTGCAGCAGGGTCTCTATGTTATAATGGTTAGACCTTCCTATATAGGCTGCAGCAGGGTCTCTATGTTATAATGGTTAGACATTCCTCTATAGGCTGCAGCAGGGTCTCTATGTTATAATGGTTAGACCTCTATAGGCTGCAGCAGGGTCTCTATGTTATAATGGTTAGACCTTCCTCTATAGGCTGCAGCAGGGTCTCTATGTTATAATGGTTAGACCTCTATAGGCTGCAGCAGGGTCTCTATGTTATAATGGTTAGACCTTCCTCTATAGGCTGCAGCAGGGTCTCTATGTTATAATGGTTAGACCTTCCTCTATAGGCTGCAGCAGGGTCTCTATGTTATAATGGCTAGACCTTCCTCTATAGGCTGCAGCAGGGTCTCTATGTTATAATGGTTAGACCTTCCTCTATAGGCTGCAGCAGGGTCTCTATGTTATAATGGTTAGACCTCTATAGGCTGCAGCAGGGTCTCTATGTTATAATGGTTAGACCTTCCTCTATAGGCTGCAGCAGGGTCTCTATGTTATAATGGTTAGACCTTCCTCTATAGGCTGCACCAGGGTCTCTATGTTATAATGGTTAGACCTCTATAGGCTGCAGCAGGGTCTCTATGTTATAATGGCTAGACCTCTATAGGCTGCAGCAGGGTCTCTATGTTATAATGGTTAGACCTTCCTCTATAGGCTGCAGCAGGGTCTCTATGTTATAATGGCTAGACCTTCCTCTATAGGCTGCAGCAGGGTCTCTATGTTATAATGGTTAGACCTTCCTCTATAGGCTGCAGCAGGGTCTCTATGTTATAATGGTTAGACCTCTATAGGCTGCAGCAGGGTCTCTATGTTATAATGGTTAGACCTTCCTCTATAGGCTGCAGCAGGGTCTCTATGTTATAATGGTTAGACCTTCCTCTATAGGCTGCAGCAGGGTCTCTATGTTATAATGGTTAGACCTCTATAGGCTGCAGCAGGGTCTCTATGTTATAATGGTTAGACCTTCCTCTATAGGCTGCAGCAGGGTCTCTATGTTATAATGGTTAGACCTCTATAGGCTGCAGCAGGGTCTCTATGTTATAATGGTTAGACCTTCCTCTATAGGCTGCAGCAGGGTCTCTATGTTATAATGGTTAGACCTCTATAGGCTGCAGCAGGGTCTCTATGTTATAATGGCTAGACCTTCCTCTATAGGCTGCAGCAGGGTCTCTATGTTATAATGGTTAGACCTTCCCCTATAGGCTGCATTAGGGTCTCTATGTTATCATGGTTAGACCTTCCTCTATAGGCTGCAGCAGGGTCTCTATGTTATAATGGTTAGACCTTCCTCTATAGGCTGCAGCAGGGTCTCTATGTTATAATGGTTAGACCTCTATAGGCTGCAGCAGGGTCTCTATGTTATAATGGTTAGACCTCTATAGGCTGCAGCAGGGTCTCTATGTTATAATGGTTAGACCTTCCCCTATAGGCTGCAGCAGGGTCTCTATGTTATAATGGTTAGACCTTCTTCTATAGGCTGCAGCAGGGTCTCTATGTTATAATGGTTAGACCTTCCCCTATAGGCTGCAGCAGGGTCTCTATGTTATAATGGTTAGACCTTCCCCTATAGGCTGCAGCAGGGTCTCTATGTTATAATGGTTAGACCTTCCTCTATAGGCTGCAGCAGGGTCTCTATGTTATAATGGCTAGACCTTCCTCTATAGGCTGCAGCAGGGTCTCTATGTTATAATGGTTAGACCTCTATAGGCTGCAGCAGGGTCTCTATGTTATAATGGTTAAACCTTCCTCTATAGGCTGCAGCAGGCTCTCTATGTTATAATGGTTAGACCTTCCTCTATAGGCTGCAGCAGGGTCTCTATGTTATAATGGTTAGACCTCTATAGGCTGCAGCAGGGTCTCTATGTTATAATGGTTAGACCTCTTTAGGCTGCAGCAGGGTCTCTATGTTATAATGGTTAGACCTTCCTCTATAGGCTGCAGCAGGGTCTCTATGTTATAATGGTTAGACCTTCCTCTATAGGCTGCAGCAGGGTCTCTATGTTATAATGGTTAGACCTTCCTCTATAGGCTGCAGCAGGGTCTCTATGTTATAATGGTTAGACCTTCCTCTATAGGCTGCAGCAGGGTCTCTATGTTATAATGGTTAGACCTTCCTCTATAGGCTGCAGCAGGGTCTCTATGTTATAATGGCTAGACCTTCCTCTATAGGCTGCAGCAGGGTCTCTATGTTAAAATGGTTAGACCTCTATAGGCTGCAGCAGGGTCTCTATGTTATAATGGTTAGACCTTCCTCTATAGGCTGCAGCAGGGTCTCTATGTTATAATGGCTAGACCTTCCTCTATAGGCTGCAGCAGGGTCTCTATGTTAAAATGGTTAGACCTCTATAGGCTGCAGCAGGGTCTCTATGTTATAATGGTTAGACCTTCCCCTATAGGCTGCAGCAGGGTCTCTATGTTATAATGGTTAGACCTTCCTCTATAGGCTGCAGCAGGGTCTCTATGTTATAATGGTTAGACCTTCCCCTATAGGCTGCAGCAGGGTCTCTATGTTATAATGGTTAGACCTCTATAGGCTGCTATAGGCTGCAGCAGGGTCTCTATGTTATAATGGTTAGACCTTCCTCTATAGGCTGCAGCAGGGTCTCTATGTTATAATGGTTAGACCTCTATAGGCTGCAGCAGGGTCTCTATGTTATAATGGTTAGACCTCTATAGGCTGCAGCAGGGTCTCTATGTTATAATGGTTAGACCTTCCTCTATAGGCTGCATTAGGGTCTCTATGTTATAATGGTTAGACCTCTATAGGCTGCAGCAGGGTCTCTATGTTATAATGGTTAGACCTCTATAGGCTGCAGCAGGGTCTCTATGTTATAATGGTTAGACCTCTATAGGCTGCAGCAGGGTCTCTATGTTATAATGGCTAGACCTCTATAGGCTGCAGCAGGGTCTCTATGTTATAATGGTTAGACCTTCCTCTATAGGCTGCAGCAGGGTCTCTATGTTATAATGGTTAGACCTTCCTCTATAGGCTGCAGCAGGGTCTCTATGTTATAATGGTTAGACCTCTATAGGCTGCAGCAGGGTCTCTATGTTATAATGGTTAGACCTTCCCCTATAGGCTGCAGCAGGGTCTCTATGTTATAATGGTTAGACCTTCCTCTATAGGCTGCAGCAGGGTCTCTATGTTATAATGGTTAGACCTTCCTCTATAGGCTGCAGCAGGGTCTCTATGTTATAATGGTTAGACCTTCCCCTATAGGCTGCAGCAGGGTCTCTATGTTATAATGGTTAGACCTCTATAGGCTGCAGCAGGGTCTCTATGTTATAATGGTTAGACCTCTATAGGCTGCAGCAGGGTCTCTATGTTATAATGGTTAGACCTCTATAGGCTGCAGCAGGGTCTCTATGTTATAATGGTTAGACCTTCCCCTATAGGCTGCAGCAGGGTCTCTATGTTATAATGGTTAGACCTTCCTCTATAGGCTGCAGCAGGGTCTCTATGTTATAATGGTTAGACCTTCCTCTATAGGCTGCAGCAGGGTCTCTATGTTATAATGGTTAGACCTCTATAGGCTGCAGCAGGGTCTCTATGTTATAATGGCTAGACCTCTATAGGCTGCAGCAGGGTCTCTATGTTATAATGGTTAGACCTTCCTCTATAGGCTGCAGCAGGGTCTCTATGTTATAATGGTTAGACCTTCCTCTATAGGCTGCAGCAGGGTCTCTATGTTATAATGGTTAGACCTTCCTCTATAGGCTGCAGCAGGGTCTCTATGTTATAATGGTTAGACCTTCCTCTATAGGCTGCAGCAGGGTCTCTATGTTATAATGGTTAGACCTTCCTCTATAGGCTGCAGCAGGGTCTCTATGTTATAATGGTTAGACCTTCCCCTATAGGCTGCAGCAGGGTCTCTATGTTATAATGGTTAGACCTCTATAGGCTGCAGCAGGGTCTCTATGTTATAATGGTTAGACCTTCCTCTATAGGCTGCAGCAGGGTCTCTATGTTATAATGGTTAGACCTCTATAGGCTGCAGCAGGGTCTCTATGTTATAATGGTTAGACCTCTATAGGCTGCAGCAGGGTCTCTATGTTATAATGGTTAGACCTTCCTCTATAGGCTGCATTAGGGTCTCTATGTTATAATGGTTAGACCTCTATAGGCTGCAGCAGGGTCTCTATGTTATAATGGTTAGACCTCTATAGGCTGCAGCAGGGTCTCTATGTTATAATGGCTAGACCTCTATAGGCTGCAGCAGGGTCTCTATGTTATAATGGTTAGACCTTCCTCTATAGGCTGCAGCAGGGTCTCTATGTTATAATGGTTAGACCTTCCTCTATAGGCTGCAGCAGGGTCTCTATGTTATAATGGTTAGACCTCTATAGGCTGCAGCAGGGTCTCTATGTTATAATGGTTAGACCTTCCCCTATAGGCTGCAGCAGGGTCTCTATGTTATAATGGTTAGACCTTCCTCTATAGGCTGCAGCAGGGTCTCTATGTTATAATGGTTAGACCTTCCTCTATAGGCTGCAGCAGGGTCTCTATGTTATAATGGTTAGACCTTCCCCTATAGGCTGCAGCAGGGTCTCTATGTTTAATGGTTAGACCTCTATAGGCTGCAGCAGGGTCTCTATGTTATAATGGTTAGACCTTCCTCTATAGGCTGCAGCGGGGTCTCTATGTTATAATGGCTAGACCTTCCTCTATAGGCTGCAGCAGGGTCTCTATGTTATAATGGTTAGACCTTCCTCTATAGGCTGCAGCAGGGTCTCTATGTTATAATGGCTAGACCTTCCTCTATAGGCTGCAGCAGGGTCTCTATGTTATAATGGTTAGACCTTCCTCTATAGGCTGCAGCAGGGTCTCTATGTTATAATGGTTAGACCTTCCTCTATAGGCTGCAGCAGGGTCTCTATGTTATAATGGTTAGACCTCTATAGGCTGCAGCAGGGTCTCTATGTTATAATGGCTAGACCTCTATAGGCTGCAGCAGGGTCTCTATGTTATAATGGTTAGACCTTCCTCTATAGGCTGCAGCAGGGTCTCTATGTTATAATGGTTAGACCTTCCTCTATAGGCTGCAGCAGGGTCTCTATGTTATAATGGTTAGACCTTCCTCTATAGGCTGCAGCAGGGTCTCTATGTTATAATGGCTAGACCTCTATAGGCTGCAGCAGGGTCTCTATGTTATAATGGTTAGACCTTCCTCTATAGGCTGCAGCAGGGTCTCTATGTTATAATGGTTAGACCTTCCTCTATAGGCTGCAGCAGGGTCTCTATGTTATAATGGTTAGACCTTCCTCTATAGGCTGCAGCAGGGTCTCTATGTTATAATGGTTAGACCTTCCTCTATAGGCTGCAGCAGGGTCTCTATGTTATCATGGTTAGACCTCTATAGGCTGCAGCAGGGTCTCTATGTTATAATGGTTAGACCTTCCTCTATAGGCTGCAGCAGGGTCTCTATGTTATAATGGTTAGACCTCTATAGGATGCAGCAGGGTCTCTATGTTATAATGGTTAGACCTCTATAGGCTGCAGCAGGGTCTCTATGTTATAATGGTTAGACCTTCCTCTATAGGCTGCAGCAGGGTCTCTATGTTATAATGGTTAGACCTTCCTCTATAGGCTGCAGCAGGGTCTCTATGTTATAATGGTTAGACCTCTATAGGCTGCAGCAGGGTCTCTATGTTATAATGGTTAGACCTTCCTCTATAGGCTGCAGCAGGGTCTCTATGTTATAATGGTTAGACCTTCCTCTATAGGCTGCAGCAGGGTTTCTATGTTATAATGGTTAGACCTTCCTCTATAGGCTGCAGCATTGTAAAGGCTAGACCTTCCTTTAGGTGGTGAAATACATCAGAGGAGAGGAGAGGAGAGGAGAGGAGAGGAGAGGAGAGGAGAGGAGAGGAGAGGAGAGGAGAGGAGAGGAGAGGAGAGGAGAGGAGAGGAGAGGAGAGGAGAGGAGAGGAGAGGAAGAAGAGAGGAAGAGAGGAGAAAGAGGAAAGGAAGATGAGAGGAAGAGAAGAGGAAGAGGAAGAGGAAGAGGAAGAGGAAGAGGAAGAGGAAGAGGAGAGGAAGAGGGGTGTAATAGACTACATCCACTCTGTGGTATAATAGACTATATCCACCCTGTGGTGTAATAGACTATATCCACCCTGTGGTGTAATAGACTATATCCACCCTGTGGTATAATAGACTATATCCACCCTGTGGTGTAATAGACTATATCCACCCTGTGGTGTAATAGACTATATCCACCCTGTGGTGTAATAGACTATATCCACCCTGTGGTGTAATAGACTACATCCACCCTGTGGTGTAATAGACTATATCCACCCTGTGGTATAATAGACTATATCCACCCTTTGGTGTAATAGACTATATCCACCCTGTGGTGTAATAGACTATATCCACCCTGTTGTGTAATAGACTACATCCACCCTGTGGTGTAATAGACTATATCCACCCTGTGGTGTAATAGACTATATCCACCCTGTGGTGTAATAGACTATATCCACCCTGTGGTATAATAGACTATATCCACCCTGTGGTGTAATAGACTATATCCACCCTGTGGTGTAATAGACTATATCCACCCTGTGGTGTAATAGACTATATCCACCCTGTGGTGTAATAGACTATATCCACCCTGTGGTGTAATAGACTATATCCACCCTGTGGTGTAATAGACTATATCCACCCTGTGGTGTAATAGACTATATCCACCCTGTGATATAATAGACTATATCCACCCTGTGGTATAATAGACTATATCCACCCTGTGGTATAATAGACTATATCCACCCTGTGATATAATAGACTATATCCACCCTGTGGTATAATAGACTATATCCACCCTGTGGTATAATAGACTATATCCACCCTGTGGTATAATAGACTATATCCACCCTGTGATATAATAGACTATATCCACCCTGTGGTATAATAGACTATATCCACCCTGTGGTATAATAGACTATATCCACCCTGTGATATAATAGACTATATCCACCCTGTGGTATAATATACTATATCCACCCTGTGGTGTAATAGACTATATCCACCCTGTGGTATAATAGACTACATCCACCCTGTGGTGTAATAGACTATATCCACCCTGTGGTATAATAGACTATATCCACCCTGTGGTGTGTTAGACTATATCCACCCTGTGGTGTAATAGACTATATCCACCCTGTGGTATAATAGACTACATCCACCCTGTGGTATAATAGACTATATCCACCCTGTGGTATAATATACTATATCCACCCTGTGGTGTAATAGACTATATCCACCCTGTGGTATAATAGACTATATCCACCCTGTGGTATAATAGACTACATCCACCCTGTGGTGTAATAGACTATATCCACCCTGTGGTGTAATAGACTATATCCACCCTGTGGTGTAATAGACTATATCCACCCTGTGGTATAATAGACTATATCCACCCTGTGGTGTAATAGACTATATCCACCCTGTGGTATAATAGACTATATCCACCCTGTGGTGTAATAGACTATATCCACCCTGTGGTGTAATAGACTATATCCACCCTGTGGTGTAATAGACTATATCCACCCTGTGGTGTAATATACTATATCCACCCTGTGGTATAATAGACTATATCCACCCTGTGGTATAATAGACTATATCCACCCTGTGATATAATAGACTATATCCACCCTGTGGTGTAATAGACTATATCCACCCTGTGGTGTAATAGACTATATCCACCCTGTGGTGTAATAGACTATATCCACCCTGTGGTGTAATAGACTATATCCACCCTGTGGTGTAATAGACTATATCCACCCTGTGGTGTAATAGACTATATCCACCCTGTGGTGTAATAGACTATATCCACCCTGTGGTGTAATATACTATATCCACCCTGTGGTATAATAGACTATATCCACCCTGTGGTATAATAGACTATATCCACCCTGTGGTATAATAGACTATATCCACCCTGTGGTGTAATAGACTATATCCACCCTGTGGTGTAATAGACTATATCCACCCTGTGGTGTAATAGACTATATCCACCCTGTGGTGTAATAGACTATATCCACCCTGTGGTGTAATAGACTATATCCACCCTGTGGTGTAATAGACTATATCCACCCTGTGGTGTAATAGACTATATCCACCCTGTGGTGTAATATACTATATCCACCCTGTGGTATAATAGACTATATCCACCCTGTGGTGTAATAGACTATATCCACCCTGTGGTATAATAGACTATATCCACCCTGTGGTGTAATAGACTATATCCACCCTGTGGTATAATAGACTATATCCACCCTGTGGTGTAATAGACTATATCCACCCTGTGGTATAATAGACTATATCCACCCTGTGGTGTAATAGACTATATCCACCCTGTGGTATAATAGACTATATCCACCCTGTGGTGTAATAGACTATATCCACCCTGTGGTGTAATAGACTATATCCACCCTGTGGTGTAATAGACTATATCCACCCTGTGGTGTAATAGACTATATCCACCCTGTGGTATAATAGACTATATCCACCCTGTGGTATAATAGACTATATCCACCCTGTGGTGTAATAGACTATATCCACCCTGTGGTGTAATAGACTATATCCACCCTGTGGTGTAATAGACTATATCCACCCTGTGGTGTAATAGTATATATCCACCCTGTGGTGTAATAGACTATATCCACCCTGTGGTGTAATAGACTATATCCACCCTGTGGTATAATAGACTATATCCACCCTGTGGTATAATAGACTATATCCACCCTGTGGTGTAATAGACTATATCCACCCTGTGGTGTAATATACTATATCCACCCTGTGGTATAATAGACTATATCCACCCTGTGGTGTAATAGACTATATCCACCCTGTGGTGTAATAGACTATATCCACCCTGTGGTGTAATAGACTATATCCACCCTGTGGTATAATAGACTATATCCACCCTGTGGTATAATAGACTATATCCACCCTGTGGTATAATAGACTATATCCACCCTGTGGTTTAATAGACTATATCCACCCTGGGGTGTAATAGACTATATCCACCCTGTGGTGTAATAGACTATTTCCACCCTGGGGTAAAATAGACTATATCCACCCTGTGGTATAATATACTATATCCACCCTGTGGTGTAATAGACTATATCCACCCTGTGGTATAATATATTTTATCCACCCTGTGGTATAATAGACTACATCCACCCTGTGGTTTAATAGACTATATCCACCCTGTGGTTTAATAGACTATATCCACCCTGGGGTGTAATAGACTATATCCACCCTGTGGTATAATAGACTATATCCACCCTGTGGTATAATAGACTATATCCACCCTGTGGTATAATAGACTATATCCACCCTGTGGTGTAATAGACTATATCCACCCTGTGGTATAATATATTTTATCCACCCTGTGGTATAATATATTTTATCCACTCTGGCTGCTCTTAACCTCTTCCTTGATGATCTTAACCCAGCCAGTAAAACCCCAGAGAGTTTGGGGCGCGGTGCCAGCCTGCCATGGTCTGCTTCCAGTTTGGGGAGCGTTGCTCATAATTACTTTGTCTCGCCTTCTAAAGGGGGTAGAGGGGCGGGGAGGAGGAGCCTGGTACTAAATTAGCGTTACAGAGAGAAAATTCCTAAAATGGGTGATTGCCCCTCTGGAGGTGGGTAGAGGGGGATGGAAGGGAGAGGGGGGGGGGGGGTTGCCTGGTTTCATCTCCTGAGTCTTAGAGCAGTTTAGTGGGCCTCTCGGTGCTGGCTCAGCCTCCTCATCCCCTCCTCCCTCCAGGGCTGGGGTGCTTCGGCTGCCTGCTTGGTGACTGGCTGCGTTTCTTTTGTCGGTATCCAAAGCCTATTTTTCCTTTTCGTCTGTCTTTACCAGAGACATGCTAAAAATAACCAGGGCTTTTTTAAGAGTGCGGCTTTTAATGTGAGCGTGTTAAAATGTGCTGCGTGGTTAACAGCTTGTAGTGAGACAGACTACAAGACATGTCTGACAAGCCCCCAAACAAATTGGTGGCGAAAAAATAAAGACACTTTATCCACGTTCCAAACGGCACCCTATTCCCTATATAGTGCACTAGTTTTGACCAGAGCCCTGTAGGGAATAGACTGCCATTTGAGACGCAGTCGTGGTCCTTCAGAGGGTTGCTGGTAGTGGCTTTATGGGGTAGGTGGCATGCTGTGGTGTGTCTGATCAGGGGAGTGGAGCTGGCGGAGAGAGAGTTGACGCCTGCAGGGGCGCTCTCGGGGGATTCCACTGTCGCCCTGGGTGATGTGTGGCGTATATCACTTCACAGACCCTTCAGAACCTCATCATCTTCACAGGTCCTCACTTCCCTCACAGAGCCTCACCTCCCTCACAGAGCCTCATCTCCCTCACAGAGCCTCATCTCCCTCACAGAGCCTCATCTCCCTCACAGAGCCTCATCTCCCTCACAGAGCTTCATCTCCCCCACAGGTCCTCATCTCCCTCACAGAGCCTCATCTCCCTCACAGAGCTTCATCTCCCTCACAGGTCCTCATCTCCCTCACAGAGCCTCAGCATGACACCTCATCACCTAAAAGATTCTATCTTTGTTGCAACAGAACCTTTCAACCACAGCCGTAAGGAAATTAATCGGCTTTCTAATCTAGAAGGGGGAGGTGAGGTAATGAAGGAGTGAAGAAGGAGAGGGGGGAGGTGAGTTAATGAAGGAGTGAAGGAAGAGAACGGGGTGAGTTAATGAAGGAGTGAAGGAAGAGAAGGGGGAGGTGAGTTAATGAAGGAGTGAAGGAGGAGAAGGGGGAGGTGAGTTAATGAAGGAGTGAAGGAGGAGAAGGGGGAGGTGAGGTAATGAAGGAGTGAAGGAGGAGAAGGGGGAGGTGAGGTAATGAAGGAGTGAAGGAAGAGAAGGGGGAGGTGAGGTAATGAAGGAGTGAAGGAGGAGAAGGGGGAGGTGAGGTAATGAAGGAGTGAAGGAAGAGAAGGGGGAGGTGAGGTAATGAAGGAGTGAAGGAGGAGAAGGGGGAGGTGAGGTAATGAAGGAGTGAAGGAGGAGAAGGGGGAGGTGAGTTAATGAAGGAGTGAAGGAAGAGAAAGGGGAGGTGAGGTAATGAAGAGCAGATCAAAGGCAGCAGAACTATCCCAACCATCTGGCACGTTATCACGGATGTTGACACACACACACACACACACACAGCGTCACACACATACGTGTAGCTGGCAGCGCGGAGGTCCCTGCAATTATACTAGAGAGAGAAACGCTCCAGAACGGTTGATCCCTTTGGTAATGCAATTACGTCATAACGGCAATGTTGGAAAGATGATGACATGAAAAAGAAGTTACGGGATTGTTTAGTTTAGACCATATGAAGATGACCCTGTCAGCCCTGTCCTCTCCTTCAGCCTGGTCTGGTCTGGTCAGAGGTAACATTAACATGACCCTGTCAGCCCTGTCCTCTCCTTCAGCCTGGTCTGGTCTGGTCAGAGGTAACATTAACATGACCCTGTCAGCCCTGTCCTCTCCTTCAGCCTGGTCTGGTCAGAGGTAACATTAACATGACCCTGTCAGCCCTGTCCTCTCCTTCAGCCTGGTCTGGTCAGAGGTAACATTAACATGACCCTGTCAGCCCTGTTCTCTCCTTCAGCCTGGTCTGGTCAGAGGTAACATTAACATGACCCTGTCAGCCCTGTCCTCTCCTTCAGCCTGGTCTGGTCAGAGGTAACATTAACATGACCCTGTCAGCCCTGTTCTCTCCTTCAGCCTGGTCTGGTCTGGTCAGAGGTAACATTAACATGACCCTGTCAGCCCTGTTCTCTCCTTCAGCCTGGTCTGGTCAGAGGTAACATTAACATGACCCTGTCAGCCCTGTTCTCTCCTTCAGCCTGGTCTGGTCAGAGGTAACATTAACATGACCCTGTCAGCCCTGTTCTCTCCTTCAGCCTGGTCTGGTCTGGTCAGAGGTAACATTAACATGACCCTGTCAGCCCTGTTCTCTCCTTCAGCCTGGTCTGGTCAGAGGTAACATTAACATGACCCTGTCAGCCCTGTTCTCTCCTTCAGCCTGGTCTGGTCAGAGGTAACATTAACATGACCCTGTCAGCCCTGTTCTCTCCTTCAGCCTGGTCTGGTCTGGTCAGAGGTAACATTAACATGACCCTCTCAGCCCTGTCCTCTCCTTCAGCCTGGTCTGGTCAGAGGTAACATTAACATGACCCTGTCAGCCCTGTTCTCTCCTTCAGCCTGGTCTGGTCAGAGGTAACATTAACATGACCCTGTCAGCCCTGTTCTCTCCTTCAGCCTGGTCTGGTCTGGTCAGAGGTAACATTAACATGACCCTGTCAGCCCTGTTCTCTCCTTCAGCCTGGTCTGGTCAGAGGTAACATTAACATGACCCTGTCAGCCCTGTTCTCTCCTTCAGCCTGGTCTGGTCTGGTCAGAGGTAACATTAACATGACCCTGTCAGCCCTGTTCTCTCCTTCAGCCTGGTCTGGTCTGGTCAGAGGTAACATTAACATGACCCTGTCAGCCCTGTCCTCTCCTTCAGCCTGGTCTGGTCAGAGGTAACATTAACATGACCCTGTCAGCCCTGTTCTCTCCTTCAGCCTGGTCTGGTCTGGTCAGAGGTAACATTAACATGACCCTGTCAGCCCTGTCCTCTCCTTCAGCCTGGTCTGGTCTGGTCAGAGGTAACATTAACATGACCCTGTCAGCC
>NW_028158441.1:0-9429 GCF_964263955.1 Coregonus lavaretus | reverse complement strand
ACCAGCGATTTACCTTTAAAATGTCAAGTGTGCTACAAAGCACAATCATGTTGAATCCCGGCCTAACTGTCCATTCAGGGTGTATGAAGGGTTAGCTCATTCGAAACTGAGGGTTAAATTCAGGGTGTATGAAGGGTTAAACTGAGGGTTAAATTCAGGGTGTATGAAGGGTTAAACTGAGGGTTAAATTCAGGGTGTATGAAGGGTTAAACTGAGGGTTAAATTCAGGGTGTATGAAGGGTTAAACTGAGGGTTAAATTCAGGGTGTATGAAGGGTTAAACTATCATATTACTGAGCAGAGAGGAAGAGGAAGGGACAGGCCGGTGGAAGATCTGTCTCCCTCCAACAGGTGACATCTTGTCTGTCTTGTTGTCTCGCCCACCAAGAAAGGAGTTTTTGTACGGAGGTCAAGAAGAGAGTGTCGAATTTGGTCCTTTTTGTGCGAAAAGTGCAAATCAATCCCAGAACAACAGCAAAGGACCGTGTGAAGATGCTGGAGGAAACAGGTACAAAAGTATCTATATTCACAGTAGAACGAGTCATATCGACATAACTTGAAAGGCCGCTCAGCAAGGAAGAAGCCACTGCTCCAAAACTGCCATAAAAAAGCCAGACTACAGTTTGCAACTGCACATTGGGACAAATATTGTACTTTTTGGAGAAATGTCCTCTGGTCTGATGAAAAAAAAAATAGAACTGTTTGGCCATAATGACCATCGTTATGTTTGGAGGAAAAAGGGGAAGCTTGCAAGCCGAAGAACATTCCAACCGTGAAGCACGGGGGTGGCAGCATCATGCTCTGGGGGTGCTTTGCTGCAGGAGGGACTGGTGCACTTCACAAAATAGATGGCATCATGAGGAAGGAAAATTATGTGGATATATTGAAGCAACATCTCAAGACATCAGTCAGGAAGTTAAAGCTTGTTCGCAAATGGGTCTTCCAAATGGACAATGACCCCAAGCATACTTCCAAAGTTGTGGCAAAATGGCTTAAGGACAACAAAGTCAAGGTATTGGAGTGGCCATCACAAAGCCCTGACCTCAATCCTATAGAAAATGTGTGGGCAGAACTGAAAAAGCATGTGCGAGCAAGGAGGCCTACAAACCTGACTCAGTTACACCAGCTCTGTCAGGAGGAATGGGCCAAAATTCACCCAACTTATTGTGGGAAGGTTGTGGAAGGCTACCCGAAATGTTTGACCCAAGTTAAACAATTTAAAGACAATGCTACCAAATACTAATTGAGTGTATGTAAACTTCTGACCCACTGGGAATGTGATGAAAGAAATAAAAGCTGAAATAAATCATTCTCTCTACTATTATTCTGACATTTGGCTTGGATCAGAAAACCAGTCAGTATCTGGTGTGAACATCATTTGCCTCATGCAGTGCGACACATCTCCTTCGCATAGAGTTGATCAGGCTGTTGATTGTGGCCTGTGGAATGTTGTCCCATTCCTCTTCAATGGCTGATTTGCCCAACCCCCCCCACCCCAGTGGCAGTTACTCTTTATTACCACCATAACCCTGGACAAGTGGGGAATCAGGCTGGGTCAGGACCCCCTAAGACAGGACTCTTTCCTGGGACTGATTAGTGACAGGCTGGGGGCAGGCTGGAGCTTTACCTAGGGCTTTGTGTTCATCAGAGAGTAGCGGCTAGCGATTGCTGGCTGTCTGTAGGTGCTCACGCACCCTACTGCAATGACAACGCCAAGAAAACAACCAATTCCAGTTGAAACCATGCCTGTCGTATTACAAGATAATTCACACATTGATTGGATAAAAAATATACCTGAAGAACTGTGGGCTTAAATCAAAGACCAACGTTGGACGCATGAAAGGAGCTGCGCTAGTTGTGGTCGTTCCAAAAAGCACAGACCTTAAAAAACTCAGTACCCTCTTAGCAAAGAAGACGAAAAGGGTATAATTCCCATTCATAGTGCGTTAGTTGAAAGAGGCGCTCTGGTTCCCTGCCTGAAATCGCCCTGTAACACACCAATTTTAACTGTTAGGAAACCATCTGGTGATTATCGTTTTGTGCAAGACCTTAGAATAGTAAACGACGCTGTACATGCTAGAGCCTCATTTACATTTACAGTTAAGTCATTTAGCAGACGCTCTTATCCAGAGCGACTTACAAATTGGCCTGTGGGCCCACTACTTTATTTATTTATTTTTTCATGGGGGGAGGTGGGGGGGGGGGGGGGGGGGGGGGGTAGAAGGATTACTGTTATACTATTCCAGGTATTCCTTAAAGAGGAAAAATCCCAGGTGCCTCCAGGTTGTTTTTCAGTAATTGATTTAGCTCATGCTTTCTTTCTCTTCTCTTCTCTTCTTTTGTTGCTCCTGGAGGGAGTATTTGGGTTCAGTATGTTGACGATTTGTTGGTTTGCTCACAATCAGAGGAGATATGCCACAAGGACACTAGGGCATTATTTATTTTTTTTTGCAGAAAATGGTCATAAAGTTTCCTCCAGTAAGATGCAATTATGCCGGAGCTCTGTTAAATATTTGGGTCATGACATTACTTCTGAGGGTCGCGTCCTCTCCAAAGATAGATTAGAGGCAATTAAAACTCTGCCTAAACATGTTATGCCCTCTCCAAAGATAGATTAGAGGCAATTAATTAGGCCAACCGCTGCAGGATTGTATTTATGGGAGAAAGATGGAGGCGAGTGAAGTTGAGATTGGTAGCGGCTGCTACTGAGGCTGTTTTGGCATGTTCTGATATTCTGGCAATGTCTCCTCTAACCGTACATGTGCCTCATGCTGTGCACGCAATTATTAAACAGGCAAGAATGGCTCATTTGACGCCTGTGAGACTGCTAGACTATCAGAACATTCTGTTGACAATGTCCCATGTTACTCTGAAACGATGTACAATTCTTAACCCTTCAACTCTTCTCCCTACAGCAGATGCCGGTGAAGACCAGGTGATTTAGCTATTGAAGCTGACTGTAGCCCTAGGTTGGACTTCAAAGACACCCCATTAGACAATATGGACTTTACATTTTTTGAACTATTTGGCTTGACTAGAGCTTGTATTTTGGGAAAGGACAGCTCTGTTAACATTTACACTGATAGTAGATATGCGTTTGGTGTTGTGCAGGATTTTGGAACATTGTGGAAGAAGAGGGTTTTTGACCTCGTCTGGAAAACAGATTGCAGACAGTAATCTTGTTTCATCTCTCTTACAGGCTGTCCAGTTGCCCTCCTCTATTTCTGTAATCAAGTGTCAGGCACATTCTTCCTCTAACGACAACATTTCTCTGGGAAATGCCAAGGCTGACTGTGCAGCGAAATTGGCTGCTTCATCTTCTATTCATCTTCTTTGCATGACTAACAATGTTAAACCAAACTCTGGAAACAAAATGGATTAAACTAATTAATTGGTGAAACAAGCCTGACATGGGTAAAGGTGCTTCCATTGGCACTGATGAGTATTTCCCCAGAACAGGTTGTCCCTGCAAGGAATGGAGGAAGACATGGTTGAGTATTGTGTCACTCTTAACAGTATTCTTAAGACTCTCTTCCCCCGAGTGAAGGTGTCTTTGCCGAACTTGGCAGGTGGAGCAGAACACTATTTGAACCCAGGTGATTTCGTGGTTGCCAAAGACCCCCGTTGGAGAGGGCCGTACCAAGTTCTTCTGACCACCCCCACTGCGGAAACCTGACAGAGGGTGAGATGAGTCCTGAGCCAAAGGGACCAACGCAGGCCCGGAGTAGTGGCCCAGAAGTAGATGATCATCAGAGAAGGAGAGCCCTGCTGGGCCCTCATATCCAAGAGGAGTGATGGAATGGCCACTACCAAGTTTTCTGATGAGAATGACTGTCTAAAGGGCCTGGGAAATAAAGCCTCAGACAAAGATTGGCGCATTTTCTACGCTTTTTAAAACAGCTTCCAACGCAAAATATGATCGCCATGTTAAATCAGAGACTTCGTCAAGAATTAAATGAAATTAACCAGCCACAATAGGGGCGCCCCTCAGGGAAGACAACATCTTTAATAGAGCATGAGATATTGAACCAATGAGTAAGCAGGCAAATTGAACCACTCCCCCAGGAGGAGTGGAGGTCTGACACTGCCTCCCAGTCTATTCTGTCTCAGGTGCCAGAAACATTATGGACAGAACATTCCAATGACAGGCAGTGCTAGCCCAGTTACAGTAACTGTTGATCCCAAAAAGAAACTCTAGTCTCCAGAGCTACCTTATAAAGGAAGCTCCCTCCAAAGTTTACCTCTCCCCTTCTGAATTGGCCGGTGTATTTTATAATTTTGGCGCATTACATATTAATCTCAAAATAATTGACATTTAGTGTGTGAAGCAGAAAGTGAATATCCAACAGAAATTGGTAATAAATCTTAGGAGTAACGTTGTTAGGGTAGACTAAAATGCAAACAATTCTTTCGAATATAGAGAAAAGTTAGCATGTTTTTTTTCATTTTTTTTTTCAAATCTTACAAAAAAAAAAGCAGAACATTGTTTGAGAGTGATCATGTGCCTTAGCAGTAGTGATTGAGATGGTTTTCCTATTGGGAAGAGTAAAGGGGTCCTAGTTGAAGGAAACAGATATGGAGACTAGTGAAATTAGCCTTGGGACTGATTATATTAGAGGATGCCATCTCGTGTTTGGGTTAAAGATAAGCTTCCTGTGGACCAATAGATAAGCCGGCAGTAACAGTGAGTGATACTCACTGAACTCAAACAGGCTGTAAGGGACACAGTGGGAAAATTTGGGACAGAGGTATGAATAATTGAAAAATATACGTTTTTGACCATTTCCAATTATAATTTCTCAATTCGATAGTTTGAATATACCAGTGATTTCAATAAGGTGGTAATGTCATCTAAAACAATAATCTGTTTCCATTATGTGGAACACTGTCCAGAATTGAATTAGATCCAAGTAAATGTTTCAGTACCGAATATTGAGCTGATAAGCCAGCATCAACTTTTTGAAGGCCCTAGCAGATTTGTTAAACAACAGGTTTTATATGTTTTGACTAGTTGATGTCCCAGGGACATTTAGTACAGAACAGGTCAATGCAACCCGATTGTGGTAAGAGCTATGGAAACAATGGTTAAACGTTGAGAGATTCATTTACCTCTGAGTATGTGTGTGTACTTCTTTATAGATTCACTCCCATTGATAGAAGTATAACCTTGCCTGTAGATTTGAGCTTTATTATGATAATAGTATTTCCATAAATGAAATTGTGTAATTAAGCATGTGTGTAACTGTATGACTTACTAGTTAGATTGTACAACCCAGAATGAAGGTTTTGAAAGGATAAAGTGTCTGGTTTTATGTGTTGATTTCGCTTACTTTAATAGAAGTATAGAACCTCCTTTGATAGCTTAAAAAAATAATCGAACGCTTACCTTAAATTTAACAGTAATTATCACAGAGTGATAAAAGGAGGGAATGTGATGGGAAATGTAGTTGTCTGAAGAGATACAGTGCCTTGCAAAAGTATTCATCCCCCTTGGCGTTTTCCTATTTTTTGTTGCATTACAACCTGTAATTTAAATGGAACCTGTCATTTTATTTGGATTTCATGTAATGGACATACACAAAATAGTCCAAATTGGTGAAGTGAAATGAAAAAAATAACTTGTTTAAAAAAATTCGAAAAAATAAATAACGGAAAAGTGGTGTGTGCATACAGTGGCTTGGGAAAGTATTCACCCCCCTTGGCATTTTTCCTATTTCGTTTCCTTACAAATTGGAATCAAAATGGATTTTTTTGTGGGGGTTTGTATCATTTGATTTACACAACATGTGTCATGTTTGTTGATAGAAGGATCAGACCAAGGTGCAGCGTGGTATGCGTACATGTTTAATTAAATAATAAACACTTGACAAAATAACGAAAGCAACGTAACGTGAAGTTCTAAAGGCTACACATCAAACAAGCCTAAACATAAACAGAAACAAGATCCCACCACTTAGGTAGGCAAAATGGCTGCCTAAGTATGAACCCCAATCAGAGACAACGATCTACAGCTGCCTCTGATTGGGAACCACACCCGGCCAACATAGAAATACAATCCTAGAATGTCAACATTCACACCCTGACCAAACTACCTAGAGAATAACAGGGTTCTCAAGGTCAGGGCGTGACAACATGCCTACCACTTTGAAGATGCAACATATTTTTTATTGTGAAACAAACAAGAAATAAGACAAAAAAACAGAAAACCTGAGCGTGCATAACTATTCACCCCCCCAAAGTCAATACTTTGTAGAGCCATCTTTTGCAGCAATTACAGCTGCAAGTCTCTTGGGGTATGTCTCTATAAGCTTGGCACATCTAGCCACTGGGATTTCTGCCCATTCTTCAAGGCAAAACTGCTCCAGCTCCTTCAAGTTGGATGGGTTCCGCTGGAGTACAGCAATCTTTAAGTCATACCACAGATTCTCAATTGGATTGAGGTCTGGGCTTTGACTAGGCCATTCCAAGACATTTAAATGTTTCCCCTTAAACCACTTGAGTGTTGCTTTAGCAGTATGCTTAGGGTCATTGTCCTGCTGGAAGGTGAACCTCCGTCCCAGTCTCAAATCTCTGGAAGACTGAAACAGGTTTCCCTCAAGAATTTCCCTGTATTTAGTGCCTTCCATCATTCCTTAAATTCTGACCAGTTTCCCAGTCCCTGCTGATGAAAAACATCCCCACAGCATGATGCTGCCACCTTCACTGTGGGGATGGTGTTCTCGGGGTGATGAGAGGTGTTGGGTTTGCGCCAGACATAGCATTCTCCTTGATGGCCAAAAAGCTCAATTTTAGTCTCATCTGACCAGAGTACCTTCTTCCATATGTTTGGGGAGTCTCCCACATGCCCTTTGGCGAACACCAAACGTGTTTGCTTATTTTTTTCTTTAAGCAATGGCTTTTTTCTGGGTAAAGGCCCCTCTTGTAGCTCAGTTGGTAGAGCATGGCGCTTGCAACGCCAGGGCTGTGGGTTCGATTCCCACAGGGGGCCAGTATGAAAAATGTATGCACTCACTAACTGTAAGTCGCTCTGGATAAGAGCGTCTGCTAAATGACTAAAATGTAAAATGTACAGCTTAAAGTGGTCCTATGGACAGATACTCCAATCTCCGCTGTGGAGCTTTGCAACTCCTTCAGGGTTATCTTTGGTCTCTTTGTTGCCTCTCTGATTAATGCCCTCCTTGCCTGGTCCGTGAGTTTTGGTGGGCGGCCCTCTCTTGGCAGTTTTGCTGTGGTACCATATTCTTTCAATTTTTTTATATTGGATTTATTGGTGCTCCGTGGGATGTTCAAAGTTTCAGATATTTTTTTATAACCCAACCCTGATCTGTACTTCTCCACAACTTTGTCCCTGACCTGTTTGGAGAGCTCCTTGGTCTTCATGGTCCGCTTGCTTAGCGGTGCCCCTTGATTAGTGGTGTTGCAGACTCTGAGGCCTTTCAGAACAGGTGTATATATACTGAGATCATGTGACAGATCATGTGACACTTAGATTGCACACAGGTGGACTTTATTTAACTAATTATGTGACTTCTGAAGGTAATTGGTTGCACCAGATCTTATTTAGGGGCTTCATAGCAAAGGGGGTGAATACATATGCACACACCACTTTTCCGTTATTTATCTTTTAGAATTTTTTGAAACAAATTATCTTTTTCATTTCACTTCACCAATTTGGACTATTTTGTGTATTTCCATTCCATGAAATCCAAATAAAAATCCATTTAAATTACAGGTTGTAACGCAACAAAATAGGAAAAACGCCAAGGGGGATGAATACTTTTGCAAGGCACTGTATATATTCACCCCCTTTGCTATGAAGCATCTAGTCAGACCATAAGACATCCCGAAAATCGGTCTTCTCACAATAACGTCTGTAGTGTCCAAACTGTTTGGCCTGTATTATGACCGCACTATGGAAAGGGGAGACTCTCATGAACATGATGGTGTCCTCCGTTTTTACTCTACGCCCCCACAAGTGTCACGAGACTCGTCTGAAGGTAACAAACTAATGGAAGTATGGAGGTAGTGTTGTGCAAACAAAAATTATGGCTTAAATACAGTGCATTCGGAAAGTATTCAGACCCCTTATTCTACAATGGATTAAATTGTTTTTTCCCCCTCATCAATCTACACACATGTAACCGGTGTGAAATGGCTAGCTAGTTAGCGGTGCGCACTAGTAGCGTTCCAATCGGTGACGTCACTCGCTCTGAGACCTTGAAGTAGTTGTTTCCCTTTGCTCTGCAAGGGCCGCGGCTTTTGTGGAGCGACGGGTAACGGTGTTTCGAGGGTGACTGTTGTCGATGTGTGCAGAGGGTCCCTGGTTCAAGCCCAGGTAGGGGCGAGGAGAGGGACGGAAGCAACACTGTTACACACAGTACCCCATAATGACAAAATGTGACAAAATAATGACATTGTATGTGTCCAAAAAAACAAAAATATTTCCTGTGCTTTCATATATCTCCTAGATATAGAACACACTTCAAAACCTAAAATTCCCACCCACCTTTTCCTTTTAATTTCTCTCTCTCTCCATATCTCTTTCTCTCTCTCTCGCACGCACACAAACACACACTGCTGTCCCACTCTGTATTCACCCCCAGCTTGGGTATTTATTTATGTATTCAGTCACCTTCGACCCTGGGATGTTAGACTGTGTTGTCCCTACAGAGAGAGAGCGAGAGAAAGAGAGAGAGGTAGAGAGAGAGCGAAGTAGAGCGAGAGAGATTTTCATGTTTATTTATTTTCCCTTTTGTACTTTAACTATTTTCACATCGTTACAACACTGTCTATAGCCATAATATGACATTTGAAATGTCTTTATTCTTTTGGAACTTTTCTGAGTGTAATATTTACTTTTCATTTTTTATTGTTAATTTCACTTTTGTTTATTATCTATTTCACTTGCTTTGGCAATGTAAACATGTTCCCCATGCTAATAAAGCCCTTTGAATTGAAAGACAGAGAGAGAGAGAGAGAGAGAGAGAGAGAGAGAGAGAGACAGAGACAGAGACAGAGAGAGAGAGAGAGAGAGAGAGAGAGAGAGAGAGAGAGAGAGAGAGAGAGAGAGAGAGAAGGCAGTCTACAGGAGACACGAATACTAATGCACGAGTGTGTGTCTGTGTGTCTGTGTCTGTGTGTGTGTGTCTGTGTGTGTGTGTGTGTGTGTGTGTCTGTGTGTGTGTGTGTGTTTGCATTACCTTACAATATGGTAATAGAACATGCATAATGTAGCTACATACATTCCATAGGGCCTATATGGTTCAGTGTGTCACCTCTGCCAAAAGGAGACCCTCTCCTTCACACACACACACACTCACACTCACACTCACACACACACACACACACACACACACACACACACACACACACACACACACACACACAGACAGACAGACACACTCTGAATCAAAGTGTAATCCTGGATGGT
>NW_028158442.1:0-38176 GCF_964263955.1 Coregonus lavaretus | reverse complement strand
CAGTGCAGGTGAACAAATTCACACAGTCCTTTTATCAGAGAAGGTTTTTATACGCTTTGTAAAAACTGTACTCTCTACCAATCTCTCTCACTGTCTTTGTTCACTCGCTCTCTCGCGCTTTCTCTCTCTCTCTCGCACGCGCTTTCTCTATCACACTCTCTCTCTCTCTTTTTCTCTTTCTCTCCCTTTTTCTCTCTCTCTCCCTTTTTCTCTCTCTCTCTCTCTCTCTCTCTCTCTCTCTCTCTCTCTCTCTCTCTCTCTCTCTCTCTCTCTTTCTCTTTCTCTCTCCCTTTCTCTCTCTATCTACTTCAGTAAATGGCTGAGGTGGATTATGAGTGTATTAACATGATTCTGCCGAAATTGAACCCCCATTGTCACACCTCCATTTTTTAAAATATGCAATAAGCATACAATTATTTATACTGTCTGCATGGTGGCCCTCTTTTATTCAATGGAGCATTTCTCCAAGGGTCTTTACAGTGAATTGTAGGTTGGATCTGTTATTGTAGGTTGGATCTGTTATTTTAAATGCCACTCCTCTCTTTTATCCTGACAGGGGAAATAAAAAAAAGGGTAAAAAGAGCTGGGATTCATAGCAGAGTTTTCCTTCCCATCTATCCTGTGTGTGTGTGAGAGAGTGAAGTAGTTCTAGAGGATTTCATTACGAAGCTTCTCTCCTTTGTATCACCGGTGACTGTCTCTATCGGACCTCTTGCAGCATTCGTAATAACTCAGGAAGCATCCCAAATGGGACCCTACTCCCTACATGAACTACCGTGCACTACTTTCCTATGGGGGCTGATATGGCCCCTGATCAGAAGTAGTGAACTATGTAGGGGATAGAGTGCCATTTGGGACGCAGACGGTCTCTATTTGAGAACTTGTAATAACTCAGACTCATCTAAGGTGAAACAGTGGCAGCTTATTGAACCGGAGGTTAATTGAACTCTGAGATGTTGACAGAACCTGAAGCCTCTGTGTCTCTGCAGTTGACTGGAGGGGCCAGATAAATTGTAACTCCTCTCATCTCCTCTCAGTAGTGTGGGAATTCACAGAGGATAGCTGCTATTTTAAACAAAGTTTTACTCGCAGTGACTGTGATATGTGGGGGTTTTACCTAGACTGACTGTGAGTCGTTCTGGATAAGAGCATCTATTAAATGACCAACATGTGTAAGATCATAGATATCTCTTTCTGTATGTCCCTTACATGCTGACCACACCGCACGCGTTGCGTGCGTGAGCGTTGCAAAATAAATGTACACATACATGTTATTCAGTCATTGCACCCACACTGCTCGCGCCCGTCAACGAGCGTCTGCGTGGCCAGGCGCTAGAATAGAACTCGGCCGAGTTCTATTTGTGACACTCAACGCGCTGCAAGTCCTGCCTCTCCCATCTCCTCATTGGTTTTTAAGAGCATCTACCCACGTGGGTGATTGAATGATGAACTGATGTCTACGCTCCAGTCCAGTTGGTTGTGGTAATGCACCATAAAGTTGGTTGCCAACCGCCATATAAAGTCCAAAGAAGAAGAAGAAGCCTGAAGGAGGAGAGATTACTAGAAAACAAACTTTTACAGTTTTATCTGTGGATTAATTGTCGTAGAGTAGATGACCTTGTGCATTTCAGGTAAAATAACAACCCAATGTTTATATCCCAGGACAAATTAGCTAGCAACAGCAAGCTAGCTAGCTAAATTGCCATAAATGTTTAATGCGTTTTTCGACCTGTCCCTAAATTAATATAATTGGTTCAGAATTTATTTTGATATTTCAACCTGCGTGTCCTGATCGCGTCTGGTGTGGGGGGATAAAATCAACTTGCGTGCGTGCGGTCTGGGTAGCATGTTATGTGGTTTAAATTTAATGAACAGAGACTGCACACTAGAGTCCAGAATGGGTCAATTTTTTGGAGCCGCATCTGCCCCGTGCCAGCCACATCAATTCTGAGCCCCACCCGATATCCGACATCAGGTCAGATTTTTCTCCGCAACCCGACCCACCCGCATAGAATTGTTCTGAGAGCCGATCCGTGACCCGCCAAACAACATCAATTTGTTTTATTGTTTTTATGACTCCAGAGTAGTAGGTTATTAGGCTATTCCCATTCCCTACATTAATTAATTTGTCTGCATGTCTATTCAACATTTGGATAAAATGAAACCATGCCATCAATTCAGATTATTGTTTAGATAATCAAATAGTTTAATTGAAGCTTAAATAAACAATTCCCAGAATCGAAAAGGCAAAAATATTTAGTAGTAAAACAAGGTTGTCCACTGTCACCGTATCTATTTATTACAGGCATTGAAATGTTAGCTATTAAAATCAGATCCAACAATAATATCAAGGGGCTAGAAATCCAGGGCTTAAAAACAAAGGTGTCAATGTATGCCGATGACTCAAGTTTTCTCGAGAACCCCCTCTTGGATCAAGAACCCTGCTGTCTAATATTTGTTTTGTGCATGCAGCAAGGAATGCTCAACTCCGTTCTCTTATATCGAGGCGAAGTTGAGTATTGATAACTGGTCGCGCAATTTGCTAGCAACAACATTCAGTCACCATCAGTCAATAAAAAATAAATACAAAATAAGTAAACTCAAATTCATACTTTTAATAAAAACTTTTATCGAATACAACCACTGACTTTTTACTCATTTGTGTTGCTCAAATGGAGACGTAGGGGCCTTGAAGTACTACGTAAACTGAGATTGAATTGGCACAATAGCGTTCACACTGAGTTGAGCAACACAAATTAGGAAAAATTCGGTGGTTGAATTCGATACAAGTTTTTATTGAAAGTATGAATTTCAGCACTCTGCGGAAGGACTGCAGTTGTACAGGACAAACTTAGGTACGCGTTTTCAGAATTGATATTTTTATCGACTGATGGTGACTAGGGCTGTTGCGGTGACCGTATTACCACCACACCGGCGGTCACGAGGCTTTTCCAAGCTCTGATGCTGCTGCTGGTCATTAGTATCCTACCAAACTTGCTAACTGCCTTGTACTCAGCACAATAGTGTCCCTCTAATCACTCTGACATCAATGCAAACTATATATTATTATCACTTGTGAATGATGCCCAGCATAAGAAACAGTGCCTTTTTTTTGCGACTTTTTGTAATCATAGTTGCACACCTCATGTAGCCTAGCCCATAGGCATATATGTTTTAATAAGGTTTGTATCACAACTAAATTGGCCAAATAACTTCTTAAAATGAAGCACATTAATCCGCTTTACAAGGGGTGTAGAGTCTAACTGGCATAAATAAGCAGCGTGTGAATTTCAAGTTTGGGGAAGATCATTTTCACCATAGAAATGCACCTTTCTAATAAAAGCATTACATGCATAATTGCATTTACAGTCACTTTTGATAATGGTGTTTTCTGCTAATGGAACATTTGCGCTTATAGCCTACTACCGTGTGCACATCGCTGCGCTTATGATGTGAAGAAATAGCCTAATAGTTTATCAACATTTTAAGCTGAACGTTCTGATCAGTTGCGCCAGCCACATTGCATAAAACATTTTTTTGATGCTAGTGGTTGTATTAATTTGGGATCTATCGCATCCCACAACTGTCCCAGACTATGTTTGGAATATTTATTTATTGCACAGAATAGAATAGGTCGACTTTTGTACTATGGGGGATAGTAGATTGACATAGGCTAGTGCTTTTGCTGTTCGTTAGGCATACTCATCTTGTTGGCTGACGAAAAGTAAATTTGGACAGTTCTTCCAATATCTTCAATATGCACATCGGAATTGGATAAGGACGCACACAGTTGCGTCCCCGATGTGTCTGGCTTCACTTGTAGCCTGTGAGAAAGACCCGATCACGTGACGGAGAGCCATGTGACTGATAGTCGCTTCGGATTGCGCAGCACACTCAGGGAGAAGGGCACAATGCAGCACTCCGGGCTGCAAAAGGCATGGATTTTTTTAGGGTGCATTATGGACACAAAGGGTGAAATTCGAGGCATTATCATGTGCTTGTCAAATTGTGAATGAGAGACTATTGGAGTGTGTACAGCCTGCACAAAAAACAAAGCAGAGCTCATGCCTTTCAAGCGACTTTTTTCAAATCATCATTCGTCTCATCATGCAGCCTTACAATGTATTAAAAATCAAAACATATAGCCCAACGTTTGTAGAACAAATAAAGTTACATTAATAACTAAATTAAGCATATAGGAGTACCTATTTCTTTGTTAACCGCTCAACACAGAGTAGCCGCATGTGCGCACTCCCTCAAATCATTTGGAGAATATATTTATATTTTATTCAGCTTTGTTGAATTGTATTCTTCATACTATAAAATAATATAAAATAATGCCACGGAATTATAAGCAAATCTTTTCTGCTAAATGAACTAGTGTAGCCCACAGCCATTTGGCATAGCCACATCAGGACCTAACATAAGGACAACTCAGAGTATGTTATTCTGTTCTTCTGAAATAGACTACGTTTTCTTCATATCATGCTTCTTTAGACCTGTCTAAAATAAATAATGGATTTATTGTGAAGGTGTAGGCTATATTACATGTATTCATGATAATTTTTTTAATGGCTTGTAGGTTATCTGTGTAAGCCAGGAGATGCTAAATGTGTTAATGTTAATGAACGGTCAATTACCGTGAGACCGACAGCTATTTGCTTGACAATCACCGGCTGACGAAATTTCATGACCGCCACAGCCCTAATTGTGACCAATGTTCCCTGTAATTTTTTTCGGCACTGAGCAAATTTCAGGTCTGCTGAGCGCAAACTTGAACATTGTAAAAACATTGTGCACCTTCCACCGCATGTTTACTGTGGACACTGAGGCTGTACCCGCTTTAAGTTACAGTTTTAACAGTAGCTAAGTAGGCTAATGTAGCTATTTGATCATAATGTAGGCCTACCAGAGTGGCCAACCATCAAAAACAATGGAGAAAAATGCATCCCGTAACATTTTAACATGAAAATAGCTGTTCTGTCACTCAGACTTCAGTAGCAGAAAATATGTGGTGTTCAATGTAGGCCTACATTCCATGAGACTTTTGAAAAAACATGCAGGACTTGACATTAACCTGTTTATCCACTTGTCCTTCAGACAAGGAGGTGACTGAAAATGCTGTGTTGTTTGATGCAAAAAAAAAACTTTACTAAATAAAATTCATTATTATTATTCCCACACCATTATTACAGAGAATCAGACAAATTATGCTACCCCAGTGGTGGAAAAAGTACCCAATTTTCATTTTTGAGTAAAAGTAAAGATACCTTACTCAAGTACAAGTGAAAGTCACCCAGTAAAATACTACTTAAGTAAAAGTCTAAAAGTATTTGGTTTTAAATATACTTAAGTATCAAAAGTAAATGTAATTGCTAAAATATACTTAAGTATCAAGAGTGTAAATTAAAATAATTTCACATTTCTTATGTAAAGTAAACCAGGCGGCATCATTTTCTTGTTTTTAAAATTGATGGATAGCCAGGGGCATGCTCTAACACTCAGACATAATTTGATTGGTTATGGCGCACCGGTCTGTGTAGAGTACGGGCTTGAGTCATGCGTGTCAATGCAATAGAATCCTACTCCAATGCACTATGCCTACAAGAAAATCTCTTGCACAGTTAGTTTTGCATACTAAGTGTTGCATAGTTAATTTTGTTTTGGTATGTTACATTGAATGTGGCTAATATTGCGTTGATTCGAGCACAATTCCCACAGTAGAGCGAAACGTTGATAGTATTAACTAATGGGGAAAATTCTAGAAAGTTGAGGGAAGTTCAATCTTGTGCTTCTCTGCGCGGGCTGATATTTCTTCTGCGCGGCAGTCCCAGGGGAGCTGCGCACAGTTTAGAGGGAACATTGATGGTGACTCAATGTTGTTGCTAGCAAATCGCGCGACCAGTTATCAATACTCAACTCTGCCTCGATATAAGAGAACGGAGTTGAGCGTTCCTCAGCTAGGTCAGAGACTGTATAAAATGTTTGCAATGCGCTCGTTGCGTTTCTAACCTTCGGATTACAGAGGCTCAGTGGGGTTTGAAAATAGCGCTCCTTGTGTTCCGTGCTGGTATTATCGAATATCCCGGGATGGCACAAGGTTGGTATGAAGGAATGACAATCTGGATACCGCCCAAGCCTAATCCCTGCACAGTCTCATTGAGGACCTCTCTGGATAAAAAAAAAACTAAACTTTTACATGATCCTATAGTTTACCAATAAAATGGTCTGATGGTGAAGTGTACATACTTGGTATTCATATTCCTAAAGAAATACGTAAACTCACTACAATAAACTTCAATAGAAAGTTTGTAAAAATAGACAAGATCTTGCAACCATGGAGAGGTAAATACCTGTCTATTTGTGGAAAAATCACCCTTATTTAACTCTTTAGTCATATCACAGTTTACCTATTTACTTATGGCCCTGCCTACTCCAGACTATTCGTTTTTTTAATTCTATGAGAAAAAAATATTTCACTTTATTTGGAATGGCAAGCCAGACAAAATTAAACGTGCTTATTTATATAATGATTATGAGTTTGGGGGACTAAAATGATTAAATATTAAAGCATTAAACATCTCACTAAAGCTTCAGTCATACAAAATATATACTTAAACCCGAATTGGTTCTCCAGTAGATTAGTAAGAATGTTTCACCCCTTGTTCAAAAATGGCATTTTTCCCTTTATCCAGATTACAAAAGCAATTCCAGTTTCATCCCCCACAAAAGAAAGAACAAATATTACTTTTGGTTTATTGAAAATGGAACCATATTCAAAATATCGCCCTTTCAAAAAAAAAAAAAGCCATACAAAGTTAGTTGCAATTCCAGCTTCATCCCCCAGAAAAGACAGAAGAATTATTGCAACAAATATTATTGGGTATACGCAAATATACTAATTGATATACTAATTGATTTTTTAAAAACAGTATTTATAAAAAATATATCTTTATTAATGATATTAGGAATAGGAAAGGTGGAGTTATGTCACACGTGCAGTTAACAAAAATATATGGAAATGTTTGCTCTATCCAAAATTACAACCAACTGATTGCAGAATTACTGCAAAAATGGAGGAGACAAGTGGAAGGGGGAGAAGGTAGGGAACTTGTTTGTCTGCAGTCAAATTACCAAATCGCCCTCTAGTGGCCTCGGGGTGGAACGTTATTAATATTTTTCATAATTTCATAATGAATCAACGTTATTTTAAAAAACCTGCTGAAAATCCGATGTTTCTATTTCAAACGGTTTTGTTATATTTCAGTCTTTTGTGATATATATAAAGTGTAATATTGGGATGCAGACACTCACGAAAATTCACTGTCTTCTTGATAAACAACTCCAGTGTAGATTTGTGTTGTAGGTTATTGTCTTGCTGAAAGGTGAATTCCTCTCCCAGTGTCTGGTGTAAAGCAGACTGAAGCAGGTTTTCCTCTAGGATTTTGCCTGTGCTTAGCTCTATTCCGTTTATTTGAATCCTGAAAAAACTCCCCAGTCCTGATGCAGCCATCACCATCCTTGACAATAAGGAGGCAGTTACTCAGTGATATTTTGTGTTGGATTTGCCCCAAACATAAGGTTTTGCGTTTAGGCCAAAAAGTGTATTCCTTAGTTTTTTTGCAGCATGTTGCATACAGGATGAATGTTTTGGAATATTTTTATTCTTCTTTACACTCTGTCAAAAACACAGAGCTGTAACAGATTGACTGTATCCCATATCTCTTATTCTCCTTCCATCATCATTGCCTTGGCCTTATTGAAAAACACATTTTCAGGTGGGTGGGAAATGGAAATGTTAATTTTTTCAATATCCTGTCTTTCAATATGCCTGGATGCTTTAGTCAGAAGGACAGTAATGACGTTATTTTCCCACAGAGAGGAGAGAGAAGCAGACAAATCAAAGCCCTTTGGGTTTTTGGTCAAAAGTAGTTCACTATTAAGGGAATAGGGTGCCATTTTGGATGCAATCCCTCTGTGGGGCTGGAAGGGCTTGGCTCAGTTGGTTGAGCATGGCGCTTGTAACACCAGGGTTGTGGGTTCGTTTCCCACGGAGGGCCAGTATGAAAATGTATGCACTCACTAAACTGTAAGTCGCTCTGGATAAGAGCGTCTGCTAAATGGCTAAAATGTAAATGTGAATTTGGCCTTTTTGATGCTTTCACCGCTCGTACACACACCGCTCGTACACACACCGCTCACACACACCGCTCACACACACACTCACGATCCGCTCCGCACATAAAATCATGCACTTAAGCACACAAACATGCAGGCATGCACGTAGGTACGCACACACGCAAGGCACAAGAGAGGGTAGTGCGTACGTCCCAGTACATCACTGGGGCCAAGCTCTCTGCCATCCAGGACCTCTATACCAGGCGGTGTCAGAGGAAGGCCCTAAATATTCTCAGACTCCAGCCACCCAAGTCATAGACTGTTCTCTCTGCTACTGCACGGCAAGCACGTACGCACATAAACACATGCACATAAGCACACACACATGCAGGCATGCACACACACTCACTCACATTTACAAGAAGTCCCCAGAATTGCTCATACTGTATCCAAACATTTCCAAGAAAGAAAACCTCAAACAACAGACCTTGAGCATTGTCTGTGCAGCATTCATGTTGTGTAACACAATCAAGCTACATGTTTCTTAGAAGGACGTCAGGACTTAGTTTAGAAAAAGCATTATGTTTGGCATGTCTGCTTGTCTTTTCCAGGAAAATGACCTTACCTTAATAATGTACTTTAATAATTTTTGCTCCTTTTGTAAGAAGAAATGTAACATATGTGACTAGGCGTATGTCGCACGTCACGACTTCACAGGAGAGGCATTTGAACATAAACATTTATTTATTTTGGCAGAAATGCCTTCTGGAACATGTGTGCTTTCATGTGCATTAATAACAAACTTGTATGCAATCTGTAAATACAAATACAATTGTTAAATTACGAGCCTAGTTGGTTTAGCCACGGAAAAAGACAGGAACCTTCCTGCTAGCCATGATTGGCTGAGATAATAGATAGACTGGACATGCCGAGGTCTGCCATGTAGCATGCTTCTGTCTATAACGTGAGCTGCTCAGTATATGTAGGTAATCCTTTCTACCGCAGCCTTTTTAAAAGATATCATGAAGAACTGCAAAAGTGTTGTTACTGCTCTCCACTTTCTGGAGGACGATCGTGCCATGCTGACTCTCTCTGACTCTGAAAATGAAACAGACGATGAGGAAATCCCTGATTTATATACAAACATTTTCATTGAACCAGACGTAGTCTTCTGATGACAGTGATGGAGGAAAAAACAGCAATCAACAATGTTGTTGTCACGGAAGAAGTTGACAGAGTTTTGAAATCAGTGGAATGACCGGTAGAAGCAGAGTATGATAGCTAAGGAGATGGAGAAAATTCAAACATGGCATCTGTGACAGATAGGGAGAATTGTTCATCCATGTATACAGGTAAGAGTTGAGCTAGCTACATTTTCATATATTATACGTTTCAAATTTTGTCAGGAAGTCGTTTTCATTGCAAGTTAAAGCGTACTGTTAGCTAGCTAGCTAACGTTAGCTGGCTGGCTCGCTAGCTAACGTCACATGTATGATCTGTGTAGTAATATTATTTGTATCTCAGAAATCTATTTGCATTGCTAGTTCTAGCCTAATGTTAGCTAGCTAGCTAACATTGAACCTAGTTGGTTAGCTTTAGCTACCTGCAGATTCATGCATGGTGGCTAGCTATGACAATCAGTATGGGTTGGGATTATTGCCCTGTTCAAAACAACTGGGAACTCGGAACATGGAACTCGGAAATCTCAGAATTCCGACTTCAATGTGTTCAAGACAACTGGGAAAAACTAGCTCCGACTGGGAAAAATCGTTTTGAACGGTCATTCAACTCGGAATTCCAACTCGGGAATTCGGGCCTCTTTGTAGAGCCCCGACCTTCTGACCTGAAGATAACTGACGTCATGATTTGACCTCGTATATTTCCAAGTTCCCAGTAATCTTGAAAGCACCATTAGGTTAATTGTTTAGCTAGCTAGCTACATGTCTAAACAAAAGACTCCACTTCACCAGATGATTACATGACCAATCAAGTTAGCCAGGTGTGTCTGGGGGGTGATTACGGTCATCTATTGTATTTCATGAACATGTTCATTTCTAGACAATCGTGACCCATCCACTTAGCTAGATGAGGCTGGGGGGTGGTGATAGCATTTCTTTCACATGACCCATCAGTTTAGACAAGTGTGTCTGGGTAAGAATCATCTAATAAATATAAAATGTTTATAAAATATTTATCTGGACACTTTCCGTTTTTTTTCTTTACTGAGCACTTTAATGGCTGCTTGAGACGAGCAATGCTTCTATCCTTTTCTGGTTACATCCTCTAGCACACACACACACGCATGAGCACACACACACACACACACACACGTAAATCAGTGTTAATGGATGTGGGCTTTTAAAAGCACCTGCATATGTGATGTTAAAAGCTCTGCTACACACAATCCAATATCTGAAAGGATGCAATGAAATGCCCTAAATGTATCGCATGCACGCACGCACGCACGCACACACACACACACACACACACACACACACACACACACACACACACACACACACACACACACACATGGCAGGTAGCCTAGCGGTTAAGAGCGTTGGTTTATTAACCGAAAGGTCACTGGTTCGAAATCCCTGAGCCGACTAGGTGAAAAAGCTACCGATGTGCCCTTGAGCAAGACACTTAACTCTAATTGCTCTAGGGTTGCTATCAATAATGGCTGATCCATGGCCGTGAATCCACTCTCTGAGGGTGTCTCAGGAGGAGTGGGATATGCAAAAAAGTATAATCAAATTACACATAATACAGACTTCCCTTGTACATGTGTGAAATAGGACAAACATAAGCACCCACCTAGTTATTATCATTTTATTATTATTACACGCACACATACACACATACACACACACACCCTGAATGTATCACATGCCTTTGAGGTGAAAATAGATATTTTGTATTTTTCACGCTTGCCGTGTTTCGATGCAAGACGGGGCAAGGTTGTTTTGTTTATTCTTCAGGCGAGTTGTAGAGTGGAACGAGAGCAACAGGGGTCCGGGGCGAGAGAGGAGTTTTAGTTCTAGCACAGACCTGGGTTCAAATACTGTTTGAAATCTTTTCAAATACTCCAGGCTAAAGCGAAAGCTCAAAGTATTTAAAAGATTCCGAATAGTATTTGAACCCAGGAATGGAGGCGAGTTAAGAGTTCTACCACAGGGCCTCTAAAGATGACTGCAAACACTAATGTAGCCTCCATGTAACAAAACTCACTAGACAAACAGAGATCACTGATCAGGCCTTTAATCTGTCATCTGGCAGGGTGGGTAGGAATGTTTCAGGTGTTGGAACATCGTCAGCCACCATATCATGATAAAACACATGAACCATCAGGTCAAAAGTAGATCTAAAAGATGGCAGATACGATAACACTGAAATCATTCCATTTTAGAGTTTCAATGAAGATAGGAATCTCAACCGTGACTGGTACTGAGCAATGGACACCCCAAATGTAAAAACAAATACAGTAGATATATGCAGTATCGATCAAATTATTGGAAACTAAAGCTGTTCTGAGGTCAGGCCTGGTTGTGGCTAGATACACTACATGACCAAAAGTATGTGGACAACTGCTCGTCGAACATCTCGTTCCAAAGTCATGGACATTAATATGGAGTTGGTCCCCCTTTGCTGCTATAACATCCTCCACTCTTCTGGGAAGGCTTTCCACTAGATGTTGGAACATTGCTGTGGGGACTTACATTCAGCCACAAGAGCACACACAAGCATTAGTGAGGTCGGGCACTGATGTTCGGCGTTCCAATTCATCCCAAAGGTGTTCGTTGGGGTTGAGGTCAGGGCTCTGTGCAGGCCAGTCAAGTTCTTCCACACCGATCTCGACAAACCATTTCTGTATGGACCTCGCTTTGTGCACAGGGGCATTGTCATGCTGAAACAGGAAAGGGCCTAACCCCAAACTGTTGCCACAAAGTTGGAAGCACAGAATCGTGTAGAATGTCATTGATGCTGTAGCAATACGATTTCCCTTCACTGGAACTAAGGGGCCTAGCCCAAACCATGAAAAACAGCCCCAGACTATTATTCCTCCTCCACCAAACTTTACAATTGGCACTATGCGTTGGGGCAGGTAGCGTTCTCCTGACATCAGCCAAACCCAGATTCGTCCATCGTACTGCCAGATGGTGAAGCATGATTCATCACTCCAGAGAACGCGTTTCCACTGATCCAGAGGACAATGAGGCGAGCTTTACACCACTCCGGCGACGCTTGGCATTGCACATGGTGATCTTAGGCTTGTGTGCGGCTGCTCGGCCATGAAAACACATTTCATGAAGCTCCCGACCAACAGTTATTGTGCTGACGTTGCTTCCATAGGTAATTTGGAACTCGGTAGTGAGTGTTGCAACCGAGGACAGACAATCTTTACACGCTACGCTCTTCAGCGCTCTCCGGTCACGTTTTATGAGCTTGTGTTGCCTACCACTTCGTGGCTGAGCCGTTGTTGCTCCTAGACGTTTCCACTTCACAATAACAACACTTCAGTTGACCGAGGCAGCTCTAGCACGGCAAACATTTTACGAACTGACTTGTTGGAAAGGTGGCATCCTATGACGGTGCCCCGTTGAAAGTCACTGAGCTCTTCAGTAAGGCCATTCTACTGCCAATGTTTGTCTATGGAGATTGCATAGCTGTGTGCTCGATTTTATACACCTGTCAGCAACGGGTGTGGCTGAAATAGCCGAATCCACTAATTTGAAGGGTGTCTACATACTTTTGTATATATAGTGTATGTTCGAGTAGCGTCAGGGACAATTTTTGCATTTTAGCTAACCTTAACCCTTTTCCTAACCTTAACCTAATTCTCCTAACCTGCTACGAAATGTCGCTTCTGCTGTAATCCATCTAGTCAAGACCAGCATGCCTTCCCGCAGAACAGCGTGCGTTTCCAATAACGCAATACACCTTGATATATGCATCAGATGAAGGTGAAATGGCAGCCAGGGGGACTGTTCAGTATTGCTGGACATGCTCTAGCCTGCTCAGAGCCTGAGACAGACAGCCTGCCAGGGAAGGCAATGAAGCAGCTACCGGACATGGCTTCTCTCTCTCGCTCCTTCCTCCTTCCTCTCCTTCGTCATCTGTTTTTTTTCTTTCCCTTTCCACAATACAACTTTTTGTTCTTAACTTACTTAGTGGAGGCATAACCAATCAGATTTGCCTCTACATGTCTAGGGACACTGGGAACTTTCCACAGCTGCTTGGTAAAGAGAGAAAGTTTTTATTCCCTTAAGATTCACATTGCACTGTCAGAGAGAGAGAGAGAGATGACCTCATCCTGGAATATCCAAGGCCTGAGGTCATCTGCCTTTTGCCTAAAGAGCAGGAACCTGGACTTCACCAAATAAATCAGAAATACAGACATTGTCATCCTACAAGAAACATGGTATAAAGGAGATGGACCTAGGTTACAGAGAGCTGGTAGTCCCATCCACCAAACTACCAGGTGTGAAACAGGGAAGGGACTCAGGGGGTATGCTAATTTGGTATAGAGCAGACCCAACTCACTCTATTAAATTAATCAAAACAGGAACATTTTACATTTGGCTAGAAATTCAAAAGGAAATGATCTCAACTGAAAAAAATGTCCTCCTGTGTGCTACCTATATCCCCCCACTAGAATCCCCATACTTTAATGAAGATAACTTCTTCATCCTGGAGGGGGAAATCAATCATTTCCAGGCCCAGGGACATGTACTAGTCTGTGGCGACCTAAATGCCAGAACTGGACAAGAACCTGACACCCTCAGCACACAGGGGGACAAACACCTACCTGGAGGTGAAAGCATTCTCTCCCCCATATGCCCCCCTAGGCATAACTACGACAACATAACCAACAAAAACGGGTCACAACTCCTGCAGCTCTGTCGCACGCTGGGTATGTACATAGTCAATGGTAGGCTTCGAGGGGACTCCTACAGTAGGTACACCTATAGCTCATCTCTTGGCAGTAGTACTGTAGACCACCTTATCACAACCCAGAGTCTCTCAGAGCGTTCAGTCAGCCAACTGACACCCCTATCAGATCACAGCAAAATCACAGTCTACTTGAACAGAGCAGTACTCAATCATGAGGCATCAAAGCCAAAGAAACTGAATAATATTAAGAAATGCTATAGATGGAAGGAAAGTAGTGTGGAAACCTACCAAAAACAACAAAGGCAACAACAAATTCAATCCATTTTAGACAACTTCCTGGACAAAATGTTTCACTGTAATAGTGAAGGTGTAAACTTGGCAGTAGAAAACCTAAACAGTATATTTGACCTCTCAGCTTCCCTATCAAATCTAAAAATGTCAAACAGAAAACCTAAGAAAATTAACAACAATGACAAATTGTTTGATGAAGAATGCAAAAACCTAAGAAAGAAATTGAGAAACCTATCCAACCAAAAACATAGAGACCCAGAAAACCTGAGCCTACGCCTTCACTATGGTGAATCACTAAAATAATACAGAAATACACTACGGAAAAAGAAGGAACAGCACGTCAGAAATCAGCTCAATGTAATTGAAGAATCCATTGACTCTAACCACTTCTGGGAAAATTGGAAAACACTAAACAAACAACAACACGAAGAGTTATCTATCCACAATGGAGATGTATGGGTAAACCACTTCTCCAATCTTTTTGGCCCTATAACAAAGAACAAACAGCAAAAACATATACATGATCAAATACAAATCTTAGAATCAACTATTAAAGACTACCAGAACCCATTGGATTCTCTAGTTACATTGAGTGAACTACAGGACAAAATGCAAACCCTCCAACCCAAAAAGGCCTGTGGTGTTGACGGTATCCTCAATGAAATGATAAAATATACAGACCACAATTTCCAATTGGCTATACTTTAACATCATCCTTAGCTCTGGCATCTTCCCCAATATTTGGAACCAAGGACTGATCACCCCAATCCACAAAAGTGGAGACAAATTTGACCCCAATAACTACCGTGGGATATGTGTCCCCCACCTCTTTAAGGAATACCTGGGATAGGATGAAGTAAACATTATAAAATCCATGTACACATCCATGTGCGGTTAAAATTGGCAAAACACACACACATTTCTTTCCACAGGGCCATGGAGTGAGACAGGGATGCAGCTTAAGCCCCACCCTCTTCAACATATATATCAACGAATTGGCGAGGGCACTAGAACAGTCTGCAGCACCCGGCCTCACCCTACTAGAATCTGAAGTCAAATGTCTACTGTTTTCTGATGATCTGGTGCTTCTGTCCCCAACCAAGGAGGGCCTACAGCAGCACCTAGATCTTCTGCACATATTCTGTCAGACCTGGGCCCTGACAGTAAATCTCAGTAAGACAAAAATAATGGTGTTCCAAAAAAAGGTCCAGTTGCCAGGAGTACAAATACAAATTCCATCTAGACACCGTTGCCCTAGAGCACACAAAAAACTATACATACCTCGGCCTACACATCACTGCCACAGGTAACTTCCACAAAGCTGTGAACGATCTGAGAGACAAGGCAAGAAGGGCCTTCTATGCCATCAAAAGGAACATAAAATTCGACATACCAATTAGGATCTGGCAAAAAATACTTGAATCAGTTATAGAACCCATTGCCCTTTATGGTTGTGAGGACTGGGGTCCGCTCACCAACCAAGAATTCACAAAATGGGACGAACACCAAATTGAGGCTCTGCATTCTGCAAAAATATCCTCAGTGTACAGCGTAAAACAACAATTAATGCATGCAGAGCAGAAAAGGCAGATACCCGCTAATTATCAAAATCCAGAAAAGAGCCATTAAATTCTACAACCACCTAAAAGGAAGCGATTCCCAAACCTTCCATAACAAAGCCATCACCTACAGAGAGATGAACCTGGAGAAGAGCCCCCTAAGCAAGCTGGTCCTGGGGCTCTGTTCACAAACACAAATAGACCCCACAGAGCCCCAGGACAGCAACACAATTAGACCCAACCAAATCATGAGGAAACAAAAATATAATTACTTGACACATTAGAAAGAATTAACAAAGAAACTGAGCAAACTAGAATGCTATTTGGCCCTAAACAGAGAATACCTGACCACTGTGACTGATCCAAACTTAAGGAAAGCTTTGACTATGTACAGGCTCAGTGAGCTATTGAGAAAGGCCGCCGTAGGCAGACCTGGGTCTCAAGAGAAGACATGCTATGTGCACACTGCCCACAAAATGAGGTGGAAACTGAGCTGCACTTCCTAACCTCCTGCCAAATGTATGAGCATATTAGAGAAACATATTTCTGTCAGATTACACAGATCCACAAAGAATTCGAAAATAAACCCAATTTTGATAAACTCCCATATCTATTGGGTGAAATACAACAGTGTGCCATCACAGCAGCAAGATTTGTGACCTGTTGCCACAAGAAAAGGGCAACCAGTGAAGAACAAACACCATTGTAAATACAACCCATATTTATGTTTATTTATTTTTCCGTTTGTACTTTAACTATTTGCACATCATTACAACACTGTATATAGACATAATATGACATTTGAAATGTCTTTATTCTGTTGGAACTTCTGAGTGTAATGTTTACTGTTAATATTTATTGTTTATTTCACTTTTGTTTACTATCTACTTCACTTGCTTTGGCAATGTTAACATATGTTTCCCATGCCAGTAAAGCCCTTAAATTGAATTAAAATTTAATTGAAATTGAATTGAGAGAGAGAGAGAGAGAGAGAGAGCGAGAGAGAGAGAGAGAGAGAGAGAGAGAGACACATACTGTCTGACTGACTCACTCACTCACTTCCCCCTCCTTCACTATGAACCTTCCCCTTGGGCTGCAGGGAGTTAGAGTGTGAGCAGGGAGAGGGAGCCTGGCACACAGTGATAGGATAGGCAGGCCGTATTCAGCCCCACACTCTTTTCATTTCCCCTGGTCAATTCATTACTCCACCACCTTGACATATTGGCAAGGACCTCACTCTCCTCTCTCTTTCTGCCATCTCTCTCTCTCTCTCTCTCTCTCTCTCTCTCTCAATTCAATTCAATTCAATTCAATTCAATTTTAATTTGCCTCTCCTCTCCTCTCCTCTCCTCTCCTCTCCTCTCCTCTCCTCTCCTCTCCTCTCCTCTCCTCTCCTCTCCTCTCCTCTCCTCTCCTCTCCTCTCCTCTCCTCTCCTCTCCTCTCCTCTCCTCTCCTCCTCTACCTCTCCTCTCCTCTGTTCGTGCAGCAGATCCAGGTCATAAATAGCTGACAGACTGCCTTTAGCACCTATTAAAGAAAGGTTTGCTCTATCTGTTCTCTCCGCCTCCATTATCTTCTCTCCTCTCTCTCAAAAGTAGTGCACTGTGTAGGGAATAGGGTGCCATTTTGGAAGCAGCCAAAGCCTTCCAAGGCCGACTTTATCTGGTGAACCCTGCTTTAATAACTGCTAAAGGATGGCTGTCAGAGCGACGTCCATCTGTCAAAAAGAGGGAGAGGGGAGGAAAAGTAAGCTTCATGCTTCCATAAAATAGAGGTATGGAAAGGTGGGGAAAGGGAAAATTGCCCAGTTAGAGAGTTTTTGGCCCTGAGTGGTGTCTGGCTGTATTTCACGGTTTGAAATTTCACTTTGCTTAAATCAATCCCACCAGCCACCACCTCCAACCCCGTTGGTCTATACCCCTCAAACTCAACTCTGGACCTCCAAGCCAGTCCCACTACATGTTTTCATTGTTCCCTTCTAATCAGGGACTGATTTAGACCTTGGACACTAGGTGGGTGCAATTAATTATCAGGTAGAACAGAAAACCAGCAGGCTCCAGACCTCGTAGGGTCAGAGTTGAATACCCCTAGTATACTATAGGGATGAATGTAATTATAGACTGATCCATTATGCTTCAATTCCTCAAATTCCTGGGGCTGTGTTCTTATTGGCTAGCGTTCCTGGGGGATGCCTGTCTGTCTGTGTGTGTCTGTCTGTCTGCCTCTCTCTCTCTCTGTCTCTTTCTCTCTCTCTCTGTCTCTTTCTGTCTCTCTACCCAGGAGAGTAAGTTTCCCTCTTCTCAATGAGATCCTCCTTCTCCTCCTTCTCTTTCTCCTGCAGGTCACATGTTAACTCAACTCCACTATCTGACTAAACCCACTTTCTCCCTCCAATGCATCTAACTGCATCATCGGCTAGGGGCAGGCTAGGGTTTTGTCCCAAATTGCACCCTATGGGCCCTGTTCAAAAGTAGTGCACTACAGTTGAAGTCGGAAGTTTACATACACTTAGGTTGGAGTCATTCAAACTAATTTTTCAACCACTCCACAAATTTCTTGTTAACAAACTATCGTTTTGGCAAGTCGGTTAGGACATCTACTTTGTGCATGACGCAAGTAGTTTTTCCAACAATTGTTTACAGACAGATTATTTCACTTATAATTCACTGTATCACAATTCCAGTCGGTCAGAAGTTTACATACACTAAGTTGACTGTGCCTTTAAACAGATTGGAAAATTCCAGAAAATGATGTCATGGCTTTAGAAGCTTCTGTTAGGCTAACTGACATCATTTGAGTCAATTGGAGGTGTACCTGTGGATGTATTTCAAGGCCTACCTTCAAACTCAGTTCCTCTTTGCTTGACATCATAGGAAAATCAAAAGAAATCAGCCAAGACCTCAGAAAAAAAATTGTAGACCTCCAAAAGTCTGGTTCATCCTTGGGAGCAATTTCCAAACGCCTGAAGGTACCATCTTCATCTGTACAAACAATAGTACGCAAGTATATACACCATTGGACCACGCAGCCATCATACCGCTCAGGAAGGAGACGCGTTCTGTCTCCTAGAGATGAACGTACTTTGGTGTGAAAAGTGCAAATCAATCCCAGAACAAAAGCAAAGGACCTTGTGAAGATGCTGGAGGAAACAGGTACAAATGTATTTATATCCACAGTAAAACGAGTCCTATATCGACATAACCTGAAAGGCCGCTCATCAAGGAAGAAGCCACTGCTACAAAACCGCCATAAAAAAGCCAGACTATGGTTTGCAACTGCACATGGGGACAAAGATCGTACTTTTTTGAGAAATGTCCTCTGGTCTGATGAAACAAAAATAGAACTGTTTGGCCATAATGACCATCGTTATAGTTGGAGGAAAAAGGGGAAGGCTTGCAAGCCAAAGAACACCATCCCAACCATGAAGCACGTTGGTGGCAGCATCATGCTGTGAGGGTGCTTTGCTGCAGGAAGGACTGGTGCACTTCACAAAATAGATGGCATCATGAGGAAGGAAAATGATGTGGATATATTGAAGCAACATTTCAAGACATCAGTCAGGAAGTTAAAGCTTGGTTGCAAATGGGTCTTCCAAATGGACAATAACCCCAAGCATACTTCCAAAGTTGTGGCAAAATGGCTTAACGACCACAAAGTCAAGGTATTGGAGTGGCCATCACAAAGCCCTGACCTCAATCCTATAGAACATTTGTGGGCAGAACTGAAAAAGCGTGTGCGAGCAAGGAGGCCTACAAACCTGACTCAGTTACACCAGCTCTGTCAGCAGGAATGGGCCAAAATTCACCCAACTTATTTTGGGAAGCTTGTGGAAGGCTACCCGAAACGTTTGACCCAAGTTAAACAATTTAAAAGCAATGCTACCAAATACTAATTGAGTGCATGTAAACTTCTGACCCACTGGGAATGTGATGAAATAAAAGCTGAAATAAATCATTCTCTCTACTATTATTCTGACATTTCACATTCTTAAAATAAAGCGGTGATCCTAACTGACCTAAGACAGGGAATTTTTACTATGATTAAATGTGAGGAATTGTGAAAAACTGAGTTTAAATGTATTTGGCTGAGGCGTATGTAAACTTCCGGGAATAGGGGGCCATTTGGGACTTGTGTGTCTGTTCTCTACTTTCTCTTTTTCCTCCTTCTCTTTTTCCCACAACGTCTCCAGATTTATCTCAAGGTGTAGTGGTGTGTATTGTGTGTAAGCGTGCGTTTATTGAAGGGTAATCCCCCACAATGCAGTGTGGATGGATGGAACAGTTTCTTTAACAGGAAGGGGACTGGTGAACAAACACAGCAAAACAGGATGCGGACTAAAGCTAAGCCTGTATGATTAAACACTGGAGAACAGTCAGCTGCCACTTTAGTCAGACAGAATGGTGAAAGGCCTTTTATGGAACAAAGAAAGGCTTGATTAGGTCACAACCAATGTTCCCTCTAATTTTTTTAGTCACTGAGCAAATTTCAGGTATGCTGAGCGCAAACTTGAACGTTGTGAAAATTTACCTGACTTGCTTTTCAAAGATGTCTAGAAATGTACACGTTTTGTGCTCTTGTAGGAAGCAATCACTCCCCAATTGCTGACTACAAATTATCTATAACTGGGTGAATAGCTCACTAACTAGCAAAGAAAATGAACAAATATAACACGTCACTACATGTAGCTCTCACTTTGATCTCAAAACAAGCGCATCTACTCACGAATAGGGTTGAATGGCGGGAACCTGGTTACCAAGATTTACCGGGATTTACCGCCCAAAACCACTCCCCTTTCCCGGGATAAATAACTGCGAGAAACTGGTAAATTATAATATATAATTCCTATGAACATTATTGTCACGGTTTCGGCCGAGGCTGCTCCTCCTCCTGGTTCGGGCAGGCTTCGGCGTTCGCCGTCCCCGGAGTATTAGCTGCCACCGCTCTATGTTTCTGTGTTTGATTGCTTTTGTCTGTCTGTCACACCTGTGTCTGTTTGAGTGTTGATTACGTGTCTTATAAGTTCCTTGTTTTGCTCTATGGTAATTGTGTGTTGTTATTTTCCGTTGCCTCTTTGTATATGATACGTGTTTGTTTTCCGTATCATTTTTCTATGTTTAGTGTTTTACGCGTGTGCGTAATTTTCCCTCGCCTCTTCGTGTTATCGAGGTCGGGGTTTATACTATTGCATTTGAGACTATTAAAAGTCTTGTTGGACTAAACCTCTGCTTCCTGCGCTTGACTCCTCCACCACATCCACGACGGTTTATGACAATTATGGCGTGAAATAGAACTGTTAAATTATATGCGATGTCTAAATCTGGCTTCTCCACGGCCTCTGCATGATGAATCAGCGCTCAGGGTGGGGACAGACAGCCCATCTCAGTATGGAGTGCAGTTCACAATGCATGTAGACCTATCACCTCATCATGGTAACTTTTTTTCTTGTGACAGAGAGGAATACATTTGCTGCAGCGTAGCCTATGGTACAGTAATATAAGGACCGAATTCACGTCTAATTTACCCATCTCATCTGGCTTTCAGGGTCACTTTAGTTTTTAATTGTAAAGATTATACTTTTTTTAAATAGCAGCTGCAGAGTTTTAAAACAGCCTGTCACTCGAATATCATTGCTTTAAATCAGTGCACGCGCGAGCACTCTCTCCTAGTCTCTCGCAGTCTTTCTCTCCATCAACTCCATTCAAATTGCATCCAAAATGGATAATCCTGTTCTAGATTTATCTATAGCCCTATATATACTGTAGATGTCTTAGCCTACCTCTTTCAGGTAACACATTCAATTCAGTATTAACCTAATATTAAGCCGTTGGGTTATGCATAATAAGCTTCTAACGTATAGCCTCTGTCTCTTGCGCAATACACATGCACCTGTGCTCCACTGGCCTCTCTCCTTAAAAAAGGATCCTTAGCTCACATGCAGGAAAAGCTAGACTAGAATAGCTTGCTGGACATAATTTTCTTTTAGCATTTCTTATACCAACAGACTATTGGAAGAGAGACGCAAGCTCTTCCAATAGAACTCACGGGTAGTTTGAAAGAAGAGCGAACGCGCTATGGTGGTAGGCTATAGCAATTATTTATTCAGACCCATAACCATTCAATCTTCGTTAAGAGAAGTGAAAGCCTTCTGCATCTAATTCTAGTCCTATATTATTCAAGGATGACGTTAGACTGATGAAGATAAGGACAATGAAACTTATTTCATTTAACTGTTGAATGCGAGGAAGGAATGAAGCAACAATAGAGAGAGGAAGAGGAGGAAGGCTAATAATATTAGGGGAAATATTATGAAAGGTATATATGCGTCAGCCTACTAATTATATAAATAGGCCCTATTATATTTCAAAATTAAAAGAAAATTCGGTAGCCTATACTTGTAACTTTTTAGGCCGCATGTGCTGCACCAAAATTGGATGTTCTCTTCTGCTTTATCAAGGTTTGAACTGTAAGTATAAAACACTTACAGTACAGTAATACAGTTCACACTGAAAAAGATTAGCCTACTGGAGCTAGTTTCATTTATTTACCCAAGAGAGAAATAGCTTGCTACATCTATGGGCTTTTATGTTTTTCTGTTGTGCGTAATGTGCATCAGCCTATATCATATACAGTGGGGAGAAAAATTATTTGATACACTGCCGATTTTGCAGGTTTTCCTACTTACAAAGCATGTAGAGGTCTGTAATTTTTATCATAGGTACACTTCAACTGCGAGAGACGGAATCTAAAACAAAAATCCAGAAAATTACATTGTATGATTTTTAAGTAATTAATTTGCATTTTATCGCATGACATAAGTATTTGATACATCAGAAAAGCAGAACTTAATATTTGGTACAGAAACCTTTGTTTGCAATTACAGAGATCATACGTTTCCTGTAGGTCTTCACCAGGTTTGCACACACTGCAGCAGGGATTTTGTCCCACTCCTCCATACAGACCTTCTCCAGATCCTTCAGGTTTCGGGGCTGTCGCTGGGCAATACGGACTTTCAGCTCCCTCCAAAGATTTACTATTGGGTTCAGGTCTGGAGACTGGCTAGGCCACTCCAGGACCTTGAGATGCTTCTTACGGAGCCACTCCTTAGTTGCCCTGGCTGTGTGTTTCGGGTCGTTGTCATGCTGGAAGACCCAGCCACGACCCATCTTCAATGCTCTTACTAAAGGAAGGTGGTTGTTGGCCAAGATCTCGCGATACGTGGCCCCATCCATCCTCCCCTCAATACGGTGCAGTCGTCCTGTCCCCTTTGCACAAAAGTATCCCCAAAGAATGATGTTTCCACCTCCATGCTTCACGGTTGGGATGGTGTTCTTGGGGTTGTACTCATCCTTCTTCTTCCTCCAAACACGGCGAGTGGAGTTTAGACCAAAAAGCTCTATTTTTGTCTCATCAGACCACATGACCTTCTCCCATTCCTCCTCTGGATCATCCAGATGGTCATTGGCAAACTTCAGACGGGCCTGGACATGCTTTGGCTTGAGCAGGGGGACCTTGCGTGCGCTGCAGGATTTTAATCCATGATGGCGTAGTGTGTTACTAATGGTTTTCTTGGAGACTGTGGTCCCAGCTCTCTTCAGGTCATTGACCAGGTCCTGCCGTGTAGTTCTGGGCTGATCCCTCACCTTCCTCATGATCATTGATGCCCCACGAGTTGATATCTTGCATGGAGCCCCAGACCGAGAGTGATTGACCGTCATCTTGAACTTCTTCCATTTTCTAATAATTGCGCCAACAGTTGTTGCCTTCTCACCAAGCTGCTACGCCTATTGTCCTGTAGCCCATTCCAGTCTTGTGCAGGTCTACAATTGTATCCCTGATGTCCTTACACAGCTCTCTGGTCTTGGCCATTGTGGAGCGGTTGGAGTCTGTTTGATTGAGTGTGTGGACAGGTGTCTTTTATACAGGTAACGAGTTCAAACAGGTGCAGTTAATACAGGTAATGAGTAGAGAACAGGAGGGCTTCTTAAAGAAAAACTAACAGGTCTGTGAGAGCCGGAATTCTTACTGGTTGGTAGGTGATCAAATACTTATGTCATGCGATAAAATGCAAATTAATTACTTAAAAATCATACAATGTGATTTTCTGGATTTTTGTTTTAGATTCCGTCTCTCACAGTTGAAGTGTACCTATGATAAAAATTACAGACCTCTACATGCTTTGTAAGTAGGAAAACCTGCAAAATCGGCAGTGTATCAAATACTTGTTCTCCCCACTGTATGTATTTGAAAACGACACAATCATTTGGGCTTTTTGGACTTTGGCTCATTAAATGTATTTAATGTAGGGCTCACAAAATGTATTTAATGTATGCCTCATCAGGCTCAGGTAGCATCAAGCGTTCATTTTCGATCAAAGCTCTTATCAAATCCAGACATAGGTCTATTTACATGCTTTATAATGCTTTTGTGATTTATTCTTGGGATGGAACATTTGTAAAATACTGGGAAAATATTCAACCCTACTCATGACTGCTCATGCTGTAAAAACGGTCCAGTTCAAAGATTCATATATGGCAATGGTCTATTTGCATATAGGCCTACTGCAGCTCTGATTTGGTTATGGTAGAGTGTGTAGAGTACGGGCCTGAGTCGTGCCTGTCAATGCAATAGAATCCTACTCCGTTGCTTTCTGCCTACAACAAAATCTCTTGCATATTTAGTTTTGCATACTAAGTCTTGGTTAGTTCATTTTGTTTCGGTATGTTGCATTGAATGTGGCTAATATTGGGTTGATTCGATCACAATTCCCACAGTAAAGGGAAACGTTGATAGTGTTAACTAACGGGGAAAGCAAAAGTTGAGTGAAGTTCAATCTCGTGCTTCTCTGCGCAGGCTGATATTTCTTCTGCACGGCAGTCCTGGGGAGCTTTGCGCCCACGCACTCGCGCAGCTTAGCCGGAACATTGGTCACAACATAACAACATGCCTTTACACGCTCCCCTTTGTAAACAACATAGTCTCAGTCTAATAATGTGACTTCTCTAAGTTAAAAATATGGTCTCACAGTCTAATACTGTGACTTCTGTAAGTTAAAAACATGGTCTCACAGACTAATACTGTGACTTCTGTAAGTTAAAAACATGGTCTCACAGTCTAATACTGTGACTTCTGTAAGTTAAAAACATGGTCTCACAGACTAATACTGTGACTTTTGTAAGTTAAAAATATGGTCTCATAGTCTAATACTGTGACTTCTGTAAGGAGCAGCTCATTCTGTGGAGGAAATAATTAATCAACAACAACAACAACAAAATACTAGTACAGTGTTGCTCAGACCATGCATCAGACATCACCATCTGTAATGATTTTGATCATCACGTGTCATACACGTGCCCAGCCCATAGATCTTATAACACACTATTTCTAAGTATATGTACACAAAACACAAAACAAAACGACATGTTACTTAATTATTAAATGCATAATTATTCATCATGGCAAGTACAGCTACCACCTTGCCACATTATAAGAACAATAAATGCTTACTTCTCCTCCAGGCTTTGGAAATAAATAGGGAAATATTGAATATCGAATCTTTCTTCTTCAGGGACTTTGTAATGATTCAATAATGCAGAACAGGCAAATTATATCTTCAATCATTAGTAAAATGCAGGCTTTGTCTTAACAAAACATGAAATGGGAAGGAGCAATGCCAGAGTCCTAGAGAAATGCTGCTTTATAGTGACAGTATTTCTCTCAGCAGCTCAGACGTGCTCTGCCACATAAATACCTGTACTCAGAAGCTGTGTCTGAATACCAATACTAGTGTACTACATACTTAAACTGCATGTACTCATCGTTGCATACTATTTAAAACGTACTGTTTAGTACAGTGTATGCAGTGTGCCATGACTGCAGCGCAGTAGCGGCTCCTGACTGGCTGAGTAGGTGGGGCTGGGCACTGGTGGGTGCCAGAAGGTATGTGGGCCAACATAGCTGGGGGGCCACTGGTGCTAATCTTAGGAGGAGTACGTGATGGAATATCCTGTGAGTTCAGATAGCAATGGGCCACCCACTTGCTGTTTGCTATGGGAACCCAGTACCGCAATATTAAATACTTTGAATCAACTCTCCATGTAAGTGTTTAAGTATCTTCTTGCATACTGAATTACTTGATGCCAGAGAAACTCATCATTACAGTAGCCTAGTTTTGTTTGGCTACTTGTAGAGAACTAAGGCCTATCACTCCCAGCCCACCTCTTCCAATGCATTGTGGAAAAGTGTGCATTGAATTCTACTAGATGAAGAGCGGAAATTAGTACAACATCCTGGCGTTTAAACCATACTGGGTTTTCGAAAATTCACATATATATAACATTCTATTTTCGCATACTGAGAATGTGTCATGCGTGAATGCGTTGTTTCGTGTTGTTGGTTAATTTCGGTAGCTCCTCCCCCCATATCTGATTATCAGCTGTTGTCAAAGCCAAAATGAGTATGACATCCGGGCATTTAAAGTATACTCGGTTTTCAAAATGTCACATACTATAAAACGTTCTTTTTTTCACATACTCAAATGGTCTACTATTTAGGATGCAAGTATGGGTATTCGGACACAGCCAGTTACTCTGTCTTATTGCTGTGTGCCATGTGCCACCCACAAGTGTCTAGTTTAATTTCAACGTACTGAGAACTAAAGAGCTGGCACAGTATCGCTCAAGCACAAGTACAATGAAATTATTCTGCAGTCGAACTCATGTCATTTTCAAAAAGGACAGGGAATATTTATTCAGATTATATATCTTTTTTTTACCAGGGCCCATAGGTTTCTGGTCAAAAGTAGTTCACTATGTAGGAAATAGGATGCCATTTGTGATGCTGCCTCAGTTCTCTCTGGGGAAGTGTTAAGAGTGTCCATCTTTTCCATGGGCCTGGTCCCTTTGACAGAAAGACCTCACAGGGTGGATATGACTGTGTTTGTTGTCCAGGGAAGGAGGGAGGAACAGGTTATGGGGATGATAGCAATGGAATCACTGTCCTTTAGGAACACACACACATACACACACATAAATAAAAATGCAGGGGCTACGGGTAATTAGAATATGTTGGGCCGTGGTTTGTATTTGTACTTTTTGTGCAACCCAGAGTGAGAGAGGGATTCCAGTTGATCTAATCTGTTGTGTTATGCCGTTACATGTTAAATATGACAATGCCCAGTGATGGTGTCTTGTGAAAAACTCACATATGGCCTCGTGTCAAATGAGAACGGTTGACTAACCCAGCGGTTCTCAATTCTCTCCTCAGGGACCCCCAGCTGTTCCAGAGGTAGCTCACTTGATTCAACTTGTCAATTAACACAATAATAACACCTATGGAATTTAACACTATAATATGGCTATTAAACCAGAATAAAAAACCCTGTGTGGTTCTTCAAAAGGATCTACAAAGAACCTTTCAGATTGAGAAAGGTTCTTTATAGAACCATTCTCCATAAAGGTTCTATAAAGAACTTTAAAAAAGGGTTGTAACCATAGTGGAACCCTTTTAGGTGCTATATACAGTAGAACATTTTATTAATGGTTCTTTATTGAACCTTAGGAAAGGGTTCCTTATAGCACCATACAGGTTCCATTTAAAACCTTATGAGAAAAAAGGTTCTATATAGTACCAAAAAGGGATCTGCTATGGTTACAAGCCAAATAACCCTTATTTGGCACTATATAGAACCATTTTATTTTTAGTGTGCAGCTCAGTCATATTTTTACAGCTGGGTCCATGTCCTGGGGCCACAGGGTCAAAGCTGTTGGCAGGGAGAACGGGAGGGTGTGGGGAGGGAGGGAGGGTCTTCAAAGCCTCTCTGGCAGGAACAAGGGGATTTTGTGTTTCTTCAGAAATGCCCACCCTGTGCCAAACCAATGCTACAGCTAACACTGTTTATCTCAACACGTCCTCTGTAATACTGACTGACGCATCTGATATGTACTGTCGGTCACTGTTGCAGCCATACCATTGTCTGTTCTTTAATAAGACCATTGAGAAATATGCAAATTAATTTTATGTTGTGCACAATCTGTGTGTGTGCATGTGCAGGTGTGAATAAAGTGTGTGGTAGTTGTGGAGTTGTTGGTGAAGGTTAGATAAAAGATCTGGTCTGGGAGCAGCAAAATAGTGAGCAGACATTCCCTTTTCTCTACGCAAAACCCCCTTCTTTCATTTTTCGTAGCTGTGGAGTTGTTTGGCGCAGTGACCAAGCTGTTTTAATCTATTTGATTCAGTAACTGAACAATCTGTGGTGGTTGTGGAGTTGTTGGTGTGCATCGAGAACAAGGGGATAGCTGGGTCTTCAGAGAGAGTTAGTAACAGTCTTTAGAGAGAGTAGCCTACCAGATGTCTGGGTGTCTGTTGTCTGTTTGGGGAATGTGTGGTAACTAACCCAGGACACAGGACGGTGGCGTCCCCTTCTCCTCTCTCTGGTGGACACGGACTAAGACCCCCTTCCAGGACTCTGTGAACTGATCCCCTGATTATCTCAGTGTGTTTAATCTCCTCAGAGTCCCACCGGCCCATCACCCGCCCGCCCGCCTGGCCAACGCTCCCCGCTCCCTCCCCTCCTGGTGCTGGGGCTGGGGCTGGTTGTAGTTCTGCCACCCCCCAAACAGACTCACTCGACTGGGCAGAGAATACCCACCACTGGGACCCTAAACTGTGAAAACACTCAAAGGAGACAGAGGGAGAGGAGAGTCCCCCAAATTCGAAATCCACCCCTCTCTCCCGCCACTTCTACCCTGCCCCCTCCCTCCCTCCCTCCCTCCCTCCGTCACACTCTGTAAAGCAAAGGAGCGCAGCAGTGTTCCAGGAATCCTCCTTAATATTCTGGGATTAGCCCTGGTCCCCTCCCTGAGTCTTTCTCTATCTCTCTGACTCCCCTCTCTCCATGCCTGCTCAAGCTAACCTGCCCCTGCCTGTGCCCCTCTCTCCTGGCTCCCTGCCCGTTCAGCCCTTCTCTCTCTTGTCTCCCTGCCCGTTCAGCCCTTCTCTCTCCTGTCTCCCTGCCCGTTCAGCCCTTCTCTCTCCTGTCTCCCTGCCCGTTCAGCCCTTCTCTCCCCTGGTTCCCTGGCTCCCTGCCCGTTCAGCCCCTCTCTACCCAGGCTCCCTGCCCGTTCAGCCCTTCTCTCCCCTGGCTCCCTGCCCGTTCAGCCCTTCTCTCCCCTGGCTCCCTGCCCGTTCAGCCCTTCTCTCCCATGGCTCCCTGCCCGTTCAGCCCCTCTCTCACCTGGCTCCCTGCCCGTTCAGCCCCTCTCTCACCTGGCTCCCTGCCTGCTCAGCCCCTGTCTCCCCTCCTTCTCTCCCCTGTCTCCCTGCCTGCTCAGCCCATGTCTCCCCTCCTTCTCTCCCCTGTCTCCCTGCCTGCTCAGCCCCTCTCTTCTCTCCTTCTCTCCCCTGTCTCCCTGCCTGCTCAGCCACTCTCTTCTCTCCTTCTCTCCCCTCTCCCTGCCTGCTCAGCCTTATTCAAAGTGGACTCATCTGGCCAGGCTCATTGTGAAAGGCTGCACCCTGGCTACACAGGAAAAACAATCAAATTTACTAAACTTTAATCCCTTATGAGCTCATCTCTCCTCTGAGTCAGAGTCTACCCTGCCGACACACACACACCACACACTCACACACACACACACCACACACACACACACACACACACACACACACACACTGCCCGCTCAAATCACACCGAGGGATAAGGGGTAGGATAAAGATCCTGAGATTTCCTCGAAAACAGCAGGACTGAAACACACAGATAGATACCGGTCGATAGTTTTTACTGAATGAAATAGATGAAGATGAAGCCTTTTATTTTTCATTATATTAGCAATGCTGCTTCCTGTCTGTTTTTGAGCAGTACATCAGAAATCGTAATAGTCTGAAATAGGCTGTACGAGTCTGAAATGGTCTGAAATTATCTGAAATTGTCTGTAATGGTCTGCAAGTCTGAAATAGTCTCTAGTTGTCTCTAAATCATCTGAAATAGTCTGTAATGATAGCGGAACAGTCCGGAAGCTGAATGATCGTTGCTCAGATAGGTCATAGTACCTTAATCTCCTTTAACACTTTCTGGGCGTACTCTGATAATCACCCACAGCTGCTATTCCCTACATAGTGCACTTCTTTCTAACAGAGCCCTATGGTTCCTGGTCAAAAGTAGTGCACTTAAAGGGAATATGGTGCCATTTGGGACGTATATCTCATCTGAGGAAAAAAATCATAGGACTACGCATTTAGCTCTATGTATTTTTTGGTGAGGGTGAGTTCATGTACTGAAAAAAGAAACATTTCAGTATCTTACATAGAAAAGTATATTTTGAAATGGTGCAACTCAAGACTCTGTTCTAATTAAACATAAATTGTTTAAAGAAGTTTTTTCTTTCATGTTGGAATGAGCATGAATAAGATAAATAGAAGATCTTACATGAAAACACTGTGATGACTTCTATAGCAGTAGCCTGTTCCCAGATCTGTTTGTCACGCCAAACCATGAATACAGTCTTAGATATCCATCTCAGAAATGTTGGTAAATTAGCTTTTATTGTTTAAAGAAATGATGAAAGAGATTGGTGTGTTGTTTCACTATCTAATCATGGCATGGTGTTGTTCGATGACATACCTTTATTTGTTTAAAATCTATCACATGATGGTTTTATTTCAGAGACAAATAATCATGTTTTTTTTTTTTATGCTATATCCGCCCAACTCTCAGAGAATTAAGTAGTACTGCAAGGTTTTACACAGTCAAAGTAACAAATAACTACACTTTTAACAAATAAATGTACAAATTATACATTTGTGACATAAATATTTAAAAAAACATTAAAAAATATATATATATATAATTCAATACAGTAATATGAGATCTGTATGTAAAACATTTACATTTGACATTTAAGTCATTTAGCAGATGCTCTTATCCAGAGCGACTTACAGTTAGTGCATTCATCTTAAGATAGCTAGGTGAGACAACCACATATCACAGTCAAATATACAGGATACGAAAATTCCATTCCACCTAAACAATGGATATATAACATTTAGCTAAAAAACTAATTTTCATACACCTAAAATCTATGAATAAAAAATCTGAGAACAGTAATATTAACACACACATGAAGCAATCATGTCGTGAAAAAACACAAATGTGAAAAATTGGTGGAAATAGCATTTTGGAAATAAAGTCTTCACATGTACATTACCGGTGTTCATATATTTTAGAGGGAATATTCTTTAAGAGGTACTTAAGCAGTAGAACATTCTAAATGCCATCAGCAGCCCAATGTAAGCACTGGGAATGACTCTTACTTAAAGGGCAATTCCACCACTTTTCAACCTCATTTTCATTATCTACAGCACAATACCATTGTCTACATATGTGAAAACGGCACATTTAGAAAAAAGTATAAAGTAAAAAAGTTCCACCGATGACATCATCAGAAGTTAAAACATTTAAAAAACAGTGATTTTTAAACACTACCCTCCCTCTGGCTAGAAACTCGTCACAGTTTTTCTTACTTTTAATCCTACCTTGTGATGTCACAGAGACCTTTCTTCTTATCTGTTTAACCACAGATCATAGAAACGCACCGTTTTCACATATGTAGACACTGGTATGGTGCTGGAGATAATGAATATGAGGTTGAAAAGTGGCGGAATTGCCCTTTAAGATTCCAAACCATAAGAGGTGGCTATACAGCACAAACAGATGTGGGAGCAGGCTACCACTTTGCGTACCAGCCCACCTCTCAGCTCTCAGGTGAAGGGAGGTGTTCACAGGAAGTTAAGGAGTGGGCTTCCTGTCATTGAATAGACTCTAAATAGCCTATACTTGTAGGCCCTCCTGTACTAAATGGCTGCGTCCCAAATGGCACCCTATTCCCTACATAGTGCACTGCTTTTGACCAGAGCCCTATGGGGTGATGGGGTGTCATTAGGGACGCAGCCTCTACCTATTCTGTTTGTATTGTATGACTGATTGTGAGCCTATTTATCTCTCTTCCTGACTTGGCCGTGTGGTTTGTAGTTACTCCAGACTGTAGAATGGAAGGAGTGAGGATGAGGATGGATGCCATGTTAGAACCAGCCACATCTGCTCCTTGCATTAACTGGTACCCTTTTGATGTCTTATGTGACCGGACCATAGCTAAACAAAACCTGTGTTAAATAGGTGGAAATAGATGGAAATAGATGCGACAGTCACAACGAAGGGAACATAATGAATGTAGACGCCAACGGGTCAGTCACAATGAAGAGAATGCAGGGATCGCATACACAAACTGATGTGCAGGTGGAGCGGCTGACTATTTACCATTTTTAGGCCTTCAATCAACCTTTGTTGGTGCAGCCTACACCCTGTAGATATCCTACACCCTGTAGATATCCTGCACCCTGTATATATCCTGCACCCTGTAGATATCCTGCACCCTGTAGATATCCTGCACCCTGTAGATATCCTGCACCCTGTAGATATCCTACACCCTGTATATATCCTACACCCTGTAGATATCCTACACCCTGTAGATATCCTGCACCCTGTATATATCCTGCACCCTGTAGATATCCTGCACCCTGTAGATATCCTGCACCCTGTAGATATCCTGCACCCTGTAGATATCCTACACCCTGTATATATCCTACACCCTGTAGATATCCTACACCCTGTAGATATCCTACACCCTGTATATATCCTACACCCTGTAGATATCCTGCACCCTGTAGATATCCTACACCCTGTATATATCCTACACCCTGTAGATATCCTGCACCCTGTATATATCCTACACCCTGTAGATATCCTGCACCCTGTAGATATCCTGCACCCTGTAGATATCCTGCACCCTGTAGATATCCTGCACCCTGTAGATATCCTACACCCTGTAGATATCCTGCACCCTGTAGATATCCTACACCCTGTAGATATCCTGCACCCTGTAGATATCCTGCACCCTGCAACCTGTAGAAATCCTGCACCCTGTAGATATCCTGCACCCTGTAGATATCCTACACCCTGTAGATATCCTGCACCCTGTAGATATCCTGCACCCTGCAACCTGTAGATATCCTGCACCCTGTATATATCCTGCACCCTGTAGATATCCTGCACCCTGTAGATATCCTACACCCTGTATATATCCTACACCCTGTAGATATCCTACACCCTGTAGATATCCTACACCCTGTAGATATCCTACACCCTGTAGATAACCTGCACCCTGTATATATCCTACACCATGTAGATATCCTGCACCCTGTAGATATCCTGCACCCTGTAGATATCCTACACCCTGTAGATATCCTGCACCCTGTCGATATCCTGCACCCTGTAGATATCCTGCACCCTGTAGATATCCTGCACCCTGCAACCTGTAGATATCCTGCACCCTGTAGATATCCTGCACCCTGTAGATATCCTGCACCCTGTAGATATCCTACACCCTGTAGATATCCTGCACCCTGTAGATATCCTGCACCCTGTAGATATCCTGCACCCTGTAGATATCCTACACCCTGTAGATATCCTACACCCTGTAGATATCCTGCACCCTGTAGATATCCTGCACCCTGTAGATATCCTGCACCCTGTAACCTGTAGAAATCCTGCACCCTGTAGATATCCTGCACCCTGTAGATATCCTACACCCTGTAGATATCCTGCACCCTGTAGATATCCTGCACCCTGCAACCTGTAGATATCCTGCACCCTGTAGATATCCTGCACCCTGTAGATTCCTGCACCCTGTAGATATCCTACACCCTGTAGATATCCTGCACCCTGTAGATATCCTGCACCCTGTAGATATCCTGCACCCTGTAGATATCCTACACCCTGTAGATATCCTGCACCCTGTAGATATCCTGCACCCTGCACCCTGTAGATATCCTGCACCCTGTAGATATCCTGCACCCTGTAGATATCCTGCACCCTGTAGATATCCTACACCCTGTAGATATCCTACACCCTGTAGATATCCTGCACCCTGTAGATATCCTGCACCCTGTAGATATCCTACACCCTGTAGATATCCTGCATCCTGTAGATATCCTGCACCCTGTAGATATCCTGCACCCTGTAGATATCCTACACCCTGTAGATATCCTGCACCCTGTAGATATCCTGCACCCTGTAGATATCCTGCACCCAGCAACCTGTAGATATCCTACACCCTGTAGATATCCTGCACCCTGTAGATAACCTGCACCCTGTAGATATCCTGCACCCTGTAGATATCCTACACCCTGTAGATATCCTACACCCTGTAGACTTCCTGCACCCTGTAGCCAGGCGTCTATTCTGCCATTGTTTGGAAGTTATAACCTTTTTAGCAGATGTCTTAAAAGGGATGTAAATTACACCCTAATCTCAGACAAACAGCAAGCCAACAGTAGACTATGTTGTCTAGTAGTCTTCTGCGTATTGGCTCCTTTTCGTTCCCAGCATTCTATATTGTGTTTTCTCTGCCTTCCACGGAAATGAGTGGACATCCACTTTATGCTTAGTTTTAAGTGTACGTTCGTTTTATAAATGAGGGCCTTATAGGCCTTATGACTCATTTGTGCATTCCCATCATACACAGTTTCTAAATACAGTGTTTTGTCTGTCTTCCTCATGGCCTCTCTCTACAATGCCCATAGCATAACCCCACCGCCACCATGGGGTATTCTGTTCACAACGTTGACATCAGCAAACCGCTCGCCCACACTGCGCCATACACGCTGTCTGTCATCTGCCCGGTACAGTTGAAACCGGGATTCATCCGTGAGGAGCACACTTCTCCAGCGTGCCAGTGGCCATCGAAGGTCAGCATTTGCCCACTGAAGTCAGTTACGACGCCGAACTGCAGTCAGGTCAAGACCCTGGTGAGGACGACGAGCACGTAGATGAGCTTCCCTGAGACGTTTTCTGACAGTTTGTGCAGAAATCCTTCAGTTGTGTAAACCCACAGTTTAATCGGCTGTCCAGATGGCTGGTCTCAGACGATACCGCAGGTGAAGAAGCTGGATGTGGAGGTCCTGGGCTGGCGTTGTTACACGTGGTCTGCGGTTGTGAGGCCGGTTGGACGTACTGCCAAATTCTCTAAAACGATGTTGTTAGGCGGCTTATGGTAGAGAAATTAACATTCAATTATCTGGCAACAGCTCTGGTGGACATTCCTGCAGTCAGCATGCCAATTGCACACTCCCTCAAAACTTGAGACATCTGTGGCATTGCGTTGTGTGACAAAACTGCACATTTTAGAGTGGCCTTTTATAGTCCCCAGCACAAGAAGCACCTGTGTAATGATCATGCTGTTTAATCAGCTTCTTGATATGCCACACCTGTCAGGTGGATGGATTATACAGTGAGGGAAAAAAGTATTTGATCCCCTGCTGATTTTGTACGTTTGCCCACTGACAAAGACATGATCAGTCTATAATTTTAATGGTAGGTTTATTTGAACAGTGAGAGACTGAATAACAACAAAAAAATCCAGAAAAACGCATGTCACAAATGTTATGAATTTATTTGCATTTTAATGAGGGAAATAAGTATTTGACCCCTCTGCAAAACATGACTTAGTACTTGGTGGCAAAACCCTTGTTGGCAATCACAGAGGTCAGACGTTTCTTGTAGTTGGCCACCAGGTTTGCAAACATCTCAGGAGGGATTTTGTTCCACTCCTCTTTGCAGATCTTCTCCAAGTCATTAAGGTTTCGAGGCTGACATTTGGCAACTCGAACCTTCAGCTCCCTCCACAGATTTTCTATGGGATTAAGGTCTGGAGACTGGCTAGGCCACTCCAGGACATTAATGTGCTTCTTCTTGAGCCACTCCTTTGTTGCCTTGGCCGTGTGTTTTGGGTCATTGTCATGCTGGAATACCCATCCACGACCCATTTTCAATGCCCTGGCTGAGGGAAGGAGGTTCTCACCCAAGATTTGACGGTTCATGGCCCCGTCAAATCATAATGTTTCCACCTCCATGTTTGACGGTGGGGATGGTGTTCTTGGGGTCATAGGCAGCATTCCTCCTCCTCCAAACACGGCGAGTTGAGTTGATGCCAAAGAGCTCGATTTTGGTCTCATCTTACCACAACACTTTCACCCAGTTCTCCTCTGAATCATTCAGATGTTCATTGGCAAACTTCAGACGGCCCTGTATATGTGCTTTCTTGAGCAGGGTACCTTGCGGGCGCTGCAGGATTTCAGTCCTTCACGGCGTAGTGTGTTACCAATTGTTTTCTTGGTGACTATGGTCCCAGCTGCCTTGAGATCATTGACAAGATCCTCCCGTGTAGTTCTGGGCTGATTCCTCACCGTTCTCATGATCATTGCAACTCCACGAGGTGAGATCTTGCATGGAGCCCCAGTCCGAGGGAGATTGACAGTTCTTTTGTGTTTCTTCCATTTGCGAGTAATCGCACCAACTGTTGTCACCTTCTCACCAAGATGCTTGGCGATGGTCTTGTAGCCCATTCCAGCCTTGTGTAGGTCTACAATCTTGTCCCTGACATCCTTGGAGAGCTCATGGTCTTGGCCATGGTGGAGAGTTTGGAATCTGATTGATTGATTGCTTCTGTGGACAGGTGTCTTTTATACAGGTAACAAGCTGAGATTAGGAGCACTCCCTGTATAAAAGATACCTGGGAGCCATAAATCCTTCTGATTGAGAGGGGGTCAAATACTTATTTCCCTCATTAAAATTCAAATCAATTTATAACATTTTTGACATGTGTTTTTCTGGATTTTTTTGTTGTTATTCTGTCTCTCACTGTTCAAATAAACCTACCATTAAAATTATAGACTGATCATTTCTTTGTCAGTGGGCAAACGTACAAAATCAGCAGGGGATCAAATACTTTTTTCCCTCACTGTATTGGCAAAGGAGAAATGCTCACTAACAGGGATGTAAACACATTTGTAAAAAAAAAAAAAAAAAGATAAATAAGCTTTTTGTAAGTATGGAACATTTCAGGGATCTTTTATTTCAGCTCATGAAACATGGGACCAACACTTACATGTTGCGTTTTATATTTTTGTTCAGTATAAATACTCCATACTGTGTTTTCTCTCTCTCCTCCTCATAGCCTATTTTCTACAGTAAAACCGTTTCTCCGCAGATGTTGCCTTGTGTCGTTACTAAGAGACCCGGGTTAACAATAGTAAGTATGCATGGTAATCTGCTGAGCAGGGGAGCTACGCTAGCACGCAAGGCAGACAAATAAGCTCTTTCATAATTACCCACCCCCCTGGATAGTCTGGGATGGGTGGAAACGAAGGACATACAGACCCTCGCTATGTCCCAAATGTCCCTATGTACCCTGGTCAAAAGAAGTGCACTATATAGGGAATAGGGTGCTATTTGGGACGCACTCCCTAACGTGGATGGGAAAGAAGGGGGACACATAGGACGCTCTGTTTTGGTGTATTTGTTTTTTCCGAATAGGGAGTTCTATTTTAAGACACATAGTAGGACGACACCACACATTGTCTTAGTGGCTTGGACTGATCCCGTTGTAGATGGAGGATCCCTATTCCCCAACATTGGACCTCCCTGTTTTTGTGTTTTCTAGCTGTAGGGAATTCTATTCTATATTCTATTCTATCTATTTTATTCTATATTCTATTCTATATTCTATTATATATTCTATGCGCTTATGTAATATATATTCCCCATCTATTCCCATTGCAAACAAACACAAGCCCACATACAACAGGTAGTTCTAATACATTTGAGATTTTAGTCATTTAGCAGACACTCTTATCCAGAGAGACAAACTGCCTTCTAGGAAAGTGGATTATTTTGTTTTCACAAATAGACCTTTAAAATTCCACAGAATACCTTTTAAATTCCACACATCACACACCTCACACATCACACACATCTAATCTCATGCACGTCCACACGCACGCTCAGCAATTCAGTGCCTCAGGCAGACTGTGGTAATGAAGATTTCATTTTTCGAACAGCTTCGTCTCTTAATAAAGTTTTTTAATCATAGTTTGTATATCTTTCCTGTTGCCTGACAAATTATAGTACATTTACTTGAACATTCTTCACTGATCAATTTTATTACTGTTAGGTTTACAGCTCTATATATCATGCTCATAGCTTGTAAATGTACTCTCTGTTTGCAGTTTCCATCCACCCCTTTAAACTGTTAACAAACACACCACACACATGCACCCTCCACCCTCTACCCCTCAGTGATAGTGTAGTGACAGACAGGAGGGCCCAAATTAAATGATTCCTTTACCCATAATGCCTAGCTGCTAAACCAGTAGTTCATTAATGTGCTGGGGAAGCTCATCTGAGAGTTACGATAGTGGAACA
>NW_028158443.1:17500-24885 GCF_964263955.1 Coregonus lavaretus | reverse complement strand
CAGATAACAATGCTGTTTAGACGTGTTTGTTGCGTCATACATTCTGTTGCTACTGTTCCAATCACATATTTGAGATAGTACGCTGCAGGGACCACTCAACAATGATCACAAATACGTGATCATACGCATCAAAGGGTTAATACAGACTCTCTCATTCTGGAAAACCATGAATCTCATTGGAGCAGCTATGCTCTCTCTTTTTCGTTATCTCTCTCTCTCTCTCTCTCTCTCTCTCTCTCTCTCTCTCTCTCTCTCTCTCTCTCTCTCTCTCTCTCTCTTCTCTCTCTCTCTCCTCTCTCTCTCTCTCTCTCCTCTCTCTCTCTCTCTCTCTCTCCGTTCGCTCTTCTCTCTTCTCTCTCTCTCTCTTCTTCTTCTCTCTCTCTCTCTGTCTCTCTCGCTCTCTCTCTCTCTCTCTCTCTCTCTCTCTCTCTCTCTCTCTCTCTCTCTCTCTCTCTCTCTCTCTCTCTCTCTCTCTCTCTCTCTCTCTCTCTCTCTCTCTCTCTCTCTTTCTCTCTGTCTATCTGTCAGGTGGTTATTCAGTCCCTGTTTATCAGTATACACCATTACATTCAGTCACCTCCAGTCTGTAGACTAGGCTACTGATCCCTGAGTGCTGCTGTCTCAGAGACACACACCATGGAAGCCAAATAAACCTTGAAACCTTAGACTGAAGGAAAGAGAGTTTACCTCCCTTCTCTCTACACACACACAACACACACAACACACACACACACACACACACCACACACACACCACACACAACACAGTCTTGTACAGCTAACCTGTGGGGACACACAATTCAGTCCCATTCGAATCCTATTTTCAATAACCCCTAAACCTAACCCTAACCTTAACCATAACCATAACCATTAACCCAAAAACCTATCCTTAACCCTAGCTCCTAACCCTAACCCTAAAACAAACCCTAGCTCTTAACCCTAACCCTAAAACTAACCCTAACCCTTAACGTAATTCTAACCCTAACACAAACCCCCTAGAAATGGCATGTGACCTCGTGGGGACTAACTAAATGTCCCCAGTTGGTCAAAATAATTTTTTGTTACTATTCCTTATGGGGACTTCTGGTCCCCACAAGAATAGTTAAACACGTCCACACACACACACCTACACATACACACACACAGTCATATACACCCACAGATCTCGTCTATCTACCGCGCCTGAGACTCATTTATCAGATGGATTCAGGGAAGACAGGTGATGATGGGAGGGGGATTGACAACACACACACACACACACACACACACACAGTAAAGGGTTTATCATAGTCCAAAACGTGTACGCATACACACAGCAGTGTTCTAGAATATTGGACCATTGGCTTTCATACTTTTCGAATTCTTAGCGCAGCTCAAGCAATTTCTCCAACTGTCAACACATTCAAATGAATAGAGGATGCATACCGGAGACTGTTGGTTGGGAATTGTGGGGAGGTGAGTGTTCGGGCTGTGCGTCCACCGCAGACGGTGTAGTCTCAGAGCCGCATATCTATGTCACAATGGAACACCGGACTAATGCGTCTCAGCGTCTGTGGACTATGATTTCGCTTAAGACAGCTGCAGTGCATGCAGGGTGATATTGATCTCTGACCTCCTCACCTCACCACCTGTGTTTTACTCACCTAGCTGATACCTAGCTGACACCCCTGCAGGGCTGGTGGTACAATCCCCTCATCTGAGGGTCGGACTCTACCACACCTCCCAGAAGGGGGTGCTCTGAAGCAGTGTCATCTCAGGGTGTGTGTGTGTTTCTCTGACTCTGGTCCCTTAACCATTAAGAGGATGATCAAATGTGAGATACAAAAAAAAAGAGGGATGAAATCACCTGAAGGAAAGATAGTGGTAGAAATCTGCCTGCTTACAATCATTATATGGAGGATGGTGTTTCTTCCATGGTTGTAACTAAGACCTGACCTCTGTATGCATATATTTGAAATATTTGGGTTCTATGTAAAAAAACAGAATGGTTCAAATAACAACTAAATCATCCCCTGTCCTTCCAGAGGTTTTAATTCAGTGTATTTCTGTTGGGATTTTAACTATTGTTATTGTAATGACTAATCAGAACACAGGAGTTGAGGAGTTGGCCTTTAATACTTGACTGAGGATCCAGATAAAGTATATTTAATGTTTCCTGCAGGTATCGTCCATGAGAACGTGAAGATGGGCTCAGACGGGGAGAGTGATCAGGAGGTCTCTGGGACGTCGTCTGATGAAGTCCAGAGTCCAGTTAGGGTCCGCATGCGGAACAACCACCACAGACGCATCTCCAACGAGGTACAATTGGTGTGTGTGTGTGTGTCTGTCTGTCTGTCTGTCTGTCTGTCTGTCTGTTTAGCTCTGTCTGTCTGTGTGTGTGTGTGTGTGTGTGTGTGTGTGTGTGTGTGTGTGTGTGTGTGTGTGTGTGTGTGTGTGTGTGTGTGTGTGTGTGTGTGTGTGGGGTGGGGGTGTGTGTGTGTGTGTGTGTGTGTGTGTGTGTGTGGTGTGTGTGTGTGTGTGTGTGTGTGTGTGTGTGTGTGTGTGTGCGTGCGTGCGTGTGTGTGTGTGTGTGTGTGTAGAATGATGAGTGCAGCAGTATTGCAGGAAATGGCCCTGGACACACAGTCTGCTGCCTCTGTGTGAACACTCTGGACTGAACTGATTTAGACCATGTTTACTACAGACAGAGAGAAGAAGGGGGAGGAGAGAGAGAGAGAAACAGAGAGAGAGAGAGAGAGAGGGGGGACTGAATGAAATGATGAAACCATGATAGGGAAGAGAGGAGAGAGAGAGAGAGAGAGAGAGAGAGAGAGAGAGAGAGAGAGAGAGAGAGAGAGAGAGAGAGAGAGAGAGAGAGAGAGAGGGAGGAAAGATAGATCTGAGGAGAGGGAGAGAGTGAGGAGGACAGATAGATGGAAAATAACTGTTTCCTATCAGCGATTCCCAACATTCCTCCACATTCCCCCCTTCCCCCATCTCGGTTCTACCCTCAGGAATCTGTCCATCCCTCCATGTTCCCCCCTTCCCACATCTCGGTTCTACCCTCAGGAATCTGTCCATCCCTCCATGTTCCCCCCTTCCCCCATCTCTGTTCTACCCTCAGGAATCTGTCCATCCCTCCATGTTCCCCCCTTCCCCCATCTCGGTTCTACCCTCAGGAATCTGTCCATCCCTCCATGTTCCCCCCTTCCCCCATCTCGGTTCTACCCTCAGGAATCTGTCCATCCCTCCATGTTCCCCCCTTCCCACATCTCGGTTCTACCCTCAGGAATCTGTCCATCCCTCCACGTTCCCCCCTTCCCCCATCTCTGTTCTACCCTCAGGAATCTGTCCATCCCTCCATGCCCCCCCCCCCCCCTTCCCCCATCTCTGTTCTACCCTCAGGAATCTGTCCATCCCTCCATGTTCCCCCCTTCCCACATCTCTGTTCTACCCTCAGGAATCTGTCCATCCCTCCATGTTCCCCCCTTCCCACATCTCTGTTCTACCCTCAGGAATCTGTCCATCCCTCCATGTTCCCCCCTTCCCACATCTCTGTTCTACCCTCAGGAATCTGTCCATCCCTCCATGTTCCCCCTTCCCACATCTCTGTTCTACCCTCAGGAATCTGTCCATCCCTCCATGTTCCCCCCTTCCCACATCTCTGTTCTACCCTCAGGAATCTGTCCATCCCTCCATGTTCCCCCCTTCCCACATCTCTGTTCTACCCTCAGGAATCTGTCCATCCCTCCATGTTCCCCCTTCCCACATCTCTGTTCTACCCTCAGGAATCTGTCCATCCCTCCATGTTCCCCCCTTCCCCCATCTCGGTTCTACCCTCAGGAATCTGTCCATCCTCCCTCTTTTCCCTCTTCCTCCTCCCCTTCTTCCTCAGAGTGTGTGGGGTACTCTGGCACAATCGTGCCCTCTCTCTCTCTCTCTTTCTCTCTCTCTCTCTCTCTTTCTCTCGCTCTCTCTCTCTCTCTGGTTCTGTCCATCTCTATCTGTTGGGTCATGTGGCAGACGAGAGAGGTGCAGTGTGTGAAGCGTGTGTGAGAGTGTAGGATTACCATTCAGAGGGACAATGAGGGACTTACTAGAGCTGTTCTGCATTGTAAGTACTAGGTTGTGTGTGTGTGATGTGACAATACTGGGTACTCACTAGTCAGGTGTGTGTGTGTGTGTGTGTGTGTGTGTACACATGCATGAAATCAAATCAAATGTTTCTAAGTGAATGAAAGAGTGCATGTGTCTGAACATGATTTTTTGAGTGATGGTGTGTGTGTGTGTGTGTGTGTGTGTGTTGTGTGTGGGCATGTTTGTGTGTAGTAGTCATTGTCTGTGTGTGTGTATAATCATTGTGTGTTGATTGAGTTTGTACTTCAGTGAGTGTGGTGATGAATTAATAGAATGGATGAGGCGTCGATGAGACTTATTAAGCAGAGATAAAGGCTTACTGTGTACAGGTGAATGTGTCAAGGTGTTGTCATATTCACATGTGTATGTATATTCCTACGTACAGTAGTGTTGTCACGATACCAGAATTTTGACTTCGGTACCAATACAAGGTTTATCAAAAAATTGATATTCAATACCAAAACGATAATCAATATCAAAACAATATTCAATAACGAAACGATACTTGATACCAAAACGATACCCCGATATGAAAGATATTCAATAACAAAACGATATTTAATACCAAAACGATACTCGATACCAAAACGATACTCTATAACAAAACGATAATCGATACCAAAATGATGCTCTATACCAAAATGATATAAAAAAAGAACGATACTCGATACCAAAATGATACTCGATACCAAAATGATACCACGGAAGAAGAAGAAAAGAACGCTATAAGCTAAAGTCACAGAATAACCACTGAGCTTTATTTTTTGCAACATTGAACAATATGTTAATAACTGGTAGATCAACTAAAATAACAAATAGGATATATTCTATTCTATATTCAATTTCTTTAAAAAAAATAAAAAAATAAACATTGAATAACATATTACATTCCTTATGCAAAACCATGAGCCTCATATATCTAAACTGATTGAAATTTAATTTGATACATATCAGGGTTAATTAAATCTATGGCCATAATATTGGGTCAAATTACATTCATTAGACCTATGATTCATTACAGCTAAATAATTGTATGTATTAAATTAATAGTTTAGTTCCAAAATGACATAAAAAAAATCTCTGAAGCTCATTTCTGAAGCTTACACACCATAGAAATACAATGGATTTTACACAGCATACTACGATTCCCAGAGTGCATTTCAACTCCCAGGGTTCAATGCTCCGCCCAGGGCTGCTGCTGACTGGCTAGTGGCTACTGCTAGCAAGCCCAGACAAACGCAAAGTAGTCTAAATATATTGCTGTCACAGCTAAACTATGAGTTCATTTTATATTACTTTTGGGTTGTAATCATATTATTATGCTCACATGAATGTCATGCTGAATATATGTTCATGTCATTGCCACTCAAAAATAATTAGAATTTAGTTGCTAGGAGAATAACATTACAATGCAGAATGTCATGTGTAAAATAATTGTTTTATGTTGTTTTGCAACTAAACCTCCCTTGCACTGCACTGCTTTGCAACACCTTTTGAATAGTTGTTTCGGTGGGCTGGCCCTCATCATCTGCTCTGTAAGAAAAATATTCCCATAGTTTGCTTCTGGAGCCAGTTTTGTCAACAAACTGCGGGTGTGGAGGTATGATGCTTTTGTTAGAAGAGGCCATGGTGTCGCATTTTCTCTCTCCTTTTGCTTGCTTCTCAAAAGTGGCTCATGCTGTGTCAGCTGTATGCGCAAGTAGGCTGGCTAGCTTACTACTGCCCCCTTGAGAAGACAAGTAGCCTGGCTAGCTTACTACTGTCCCCTTGAGAAGTCAATTAGCCTAGCTAGCTTACTACTGTCCCCTTGAGAAGACATGTAGCCTGGCTAGTTTACTACTGTCCCCTTGAGAAGACATGTAGCCTGGCTAGTTTACTACTGTCCCCTTGAGAAGACATGTAGCATGGCTAGTTTACTACTGTCCCCTTGAGAAGTCAATTAGCCTAGCTAGCTTACTACTGCCCCCTTGAGAAGACATGTAGCCTGGCTAGTTTACTACTGTCCCCTTGAGAAGTCAATTAGCCTAGCTAGCTTACTACTGTCCTCTTGAGAAGTCAATTAGCCTAGCTAGCTTACTACTGTCCCCTTGAGAAGACATGTAGCCTGGCTAGTTTACTACTGTCCCCTTGAGAAGACATGTAGCCTGGCTAGCTTACTACTGTCCTCTTGAGAAGTCAATTAGCCTAGCTAGCTTACTACTGTCCCCTTGAGAAGATTCAGACAAATTACTAGACAGACTCGATCCTCTCAATCCATATGACGAGAGACACAGTTGACAGAAGTACCGAAACTAACAAAAATTCTAGTACCGAACCGTTTTTCATGTTCTAGTATCGAAAAATTACAGAAGTTTTGGTATACCTTGCAACACTAACGTACAGTATAACCTAATTTTATATTGTGTGTGTGTGTTGTCAAGATGTCACTACTATCGCTGATTATATAAATAATAAGAATATGTGTCCTTTATGTGTGTGTGTGTGTGTTTGTGTGTGTGTGTGTGTGTGCGTGCGTGTGATGGGTTGTCAGAGTCCCCAGGGTGATGGCTCATATGTTCTGTTCCATGTAGGGCTGTCAAGGTGACCATATTACCGCCACACGAGTAATGACCGCAGTCAAATTCCCTGATGACCATTGGTCACGGTAATCCCATCCAAAACTGCACAAATGAATGGCGCTGATGGGTGGCCTACCAAACTTGCTAACGGCCCTCGCTAATGGCCTGGTACTCAGTGCTCTATTGTCCCTCTAATCACTTAATGATTGAATTGGAATAATCTGAATGATGAGGACAAATGGTGATGTGAGTTAGAGCTCCCGTTCCAAAGTGGACACAGGAAAGCCCCGGACCCAATATGCATAAATACATTTTAAAAACCTGTTCCGAAAGGACCTAAAGGATAACCGGTCCGGTCCGAGTGAGGGAAGCAGCAGAAAAGCCAATTGTTTTGCTACTTTATTAAACCGGAGAAAGGGAGAGAGAGAGCCTCAGAGTGAGCAGCTGTAGGCTATAAGGGAGTGGAGGCTGGTGTGTGAATGTGTGAGTAAGAAACATGATGCTCGGAGCACCGGAGCAGGCACGGAGGGAGAGACCGACCTCAACCACTGTTATCTCCCGCTAGACTAACTTCTTGCTAGTTATTTATCATCCCATTCGATTACATAGTACCTGTCTTGACTTCATCAAACCGAGAGAAGCTAGCTAATTGAGGCTAGCCATAACGTTACTGTGCTTCTCACCGTCCTACAGTTAGCTACACAAAACAACA
>NW_028158443.1:7500-12500 GCF_964263955.1 Coregonus lavaretus | reverse complement strand
GAAAGAGGACAGAGAGAGAATGAATGACTGATAGGAAAGAGGACAGAGAGAGAATGAATGACTGATAGGAAAGAGGACAGAGAGAGAATGAATGACTGATAGGAAGGAGGACAGAAAGATTGGAAGGAAGGAAAGAGCTAAATACATAAATAGAGAGGGCATTATGGGAGAATAGAAGAGAGGAAGAAAGAGATGCAGGAGTGATGTATGTTTGTTTGATTGTGTACTACAGTGTCAGTAGAGGTCAGGTTGGGGTTGGGGTAGGATATGGCCCAGGCTGGATGTCATTGGCTAATTTGTGCTTTCGGTGAACCTGATTGGTTCAGGTATGTCTCAGGGTGGATATGACTGGATGGTTTGTGGTAATATATTTCCCAGCATTCCTCAGTATTGAGGGGTCAGTGTGATACGGGTGAGAATGTACTGTAGTATGGTTCATAATACTGTATACCCGGGCATTACTCAGTCTTAATTCATTGCAGACATTAATGTTGTAATTCTCATATTTGGGTAACATTATGTGTCATACACTGGTCATTACATGTTCATGCTTTTGTCATTCTTGTGTAGGTGGAATGACAAAATCTAAACAGACTGAAGTCTTTGTTCAAATAAAATCATCTCTGCTGCACACTTGAAATTAGTCATGCAATCAGCCTATTTCGAGAGCAATCTTTTTATCCCTTCAAGTGCCTAATTTCACCTTTTTTAAATTTTATTATTTTGACAGAGCGTAGTTTTGAAATTAACTGTCATAAAACTGAGCAGAAGCTCCAGTTGCCAGTTGGAACATCCTTGAAACACTAACTGCACCAGCCTTTAAACTAGGGATCAGTTACTGTGATAAAAAATCCTGTTTAGAATGCCCATATCGAATGTGTTTTTTTCAGGAACAAGGTCATTCTACTGTAAATTATAAAATATACAATATTTTAGATATGGACAGATAAACGGTCTGGGGGTACAGACATCAGTGAGCTATATAAAGATATCTGGGTACAGCTGTCAAAATGGCCGACATCCTACTTCAAGGGCATCCTCAAGAGTCAGTGTGTAATTGAAACAATGACCATGTTAAAAATGATTCTGTCATCTAGATGGATGTAGGGGCTAGTGCCTGAAATGGTATATCCTGACCTTTGACCCCGAGGCACTGGGGCTATCTTTCTTCTTTCATAGCTGTCTCTCAATCACCATCAATTATTCACTGTGTCGTCCAGTAAGATTCAGTGTTCCGTTGCGGTAAAAGACGCGTGGAGAGAAGGAATGAGCGTTGGTTGGATGGAGGTAGTAAGAAGAGATGGAGAGTATCCTTCCTCCGCTTGTTTATAGTTACAGGGCTGAGTCCGACAGGTGTCCCCTGTTGTTTGGAAACATTTCTTGCGTCATAACAAACCACACAATTACACATCACTCAGCTACATCTCTCACTTTTCTTTTAAGGCCCGAATGTCCAGATCTGAATGAAATCCAAACCCTGCAACTCTATTCTTTTCATTTCTTTGTACTTTTACCCTTTTTTCTCCCCAATTTCATGATATCCAATTAGTAGTTACAGTCTTGTCCCATCGCTGCAACTCCCCTACTGAGAGGCGAAGGTCGAGAGCCATGCGTCCTCCGAAACACGACCCTGCCAAGCCGTACTGCTTCTTGACACACTGCTCGCTTAACCCGTAAAAACCAGCCGCGCCAATGTGTCGGAGGAAACACCGTCCAGCTAGCGAACGAGGTCAGCTTGTAGGCGCCCGGCCTGCCACAAGGAGTCGTTAGAGTGCGATGGGACAAGGAAATCCCGTCCGGCCAAACCCTCCCCTAACCCGGACGACGCTGGGCCAATTGTGCATCGCCTCATGGGTCTCCTGGTCACGGCCGTCTGTAGTGCCTTAGACCGCTGCACCACTCGGGAGGCTTTAAACCCTGCAACTCTTACGAAACAGCTACTTTGGTTACAAATTATTCTGACCAATCGTTGTGATGCATCACAGATACGTAAAATTCAAATGCCCAATTAGGACGAGGTGTCAGTGTACCATCCTTTTTCCCATTGGCTGTTTGTAATTAATTTATTGATGATGTCATCATTAAATTGATTGAGCCGTGGTGTCTGTCACGGTCACGCTCAGTGGCCACAGTTGTTAATGAAATGGACCTCTCGTCCTCCCACTCTCCTCCTCCCACTCTCCTTCCTTCCTTCCTTCCTTCCTTCCTTCCTTCCTTCCTTCCTTCCTTCCTTCCTTCCTTCCTTCCTTCCATCTTTCCTTTCCCTTTTCTCTCCTAGCATCCTTTCCTTTTTCCCTCCCACCTCTTTCTCTTTCTCTTTTTCTTTCTCTTTTTCTTTCTCTTTCTCTTTCTCTTTCTCTTTCTCTTTCTCTTTCTCTTTCTCTTTCTCTTTCTCTTTCTCTTTCTCTATCTCTATCTCTTTCTCTATCTGTTTCTCTATCTCTTTCTCTATCTGTTTCTCTATCTCTATCTCTTTCTCTTTCTCTTTCTCTATGTTTCTCTTTCAATCGGTTTCTCTTTCTCTATCTCTTTCTCTATCTCTATCTGTTTCTCTATCTGTTTCTCTATCTCTATCTCTTTCTCTTTCTCTTTCTCTATCTGTTTATCTTTCTCTATCTGTTTCTCTTTCTCTTTCTCTATCTGTTTCTCTGTCTGTTTCTCTTTCTCTATCTCTTTCTCTAACTCTTTCTCTATATGTTTCTCTTTCTCTATCTGTTTCTCTTTCTCTTTCTCTATCTATTTCTCTTTCTCTATCTGTTTCTCTTTCTCTATCTCTTTCTCTTTCTCTATCTGTTTATCTTTCTCTTTCTCTATCTCTTTCTCTATCTATATCTCTATCTCTTTCTCTTTCTCTTTCTCTATGTGTTTCTCTTTCTCTATCTCTTTCTCTATCTGTTTCTGTTTCTCTATCTGTTTCTCTATCTCTTCTCTTTCTCTTTCTCTATCTGTTTCTCTTTCTCTATCTCTTTCTCTATCTCTTTCTCTATATGTTTCTCTTTCTCTATCTCTTTCTCTTTCTCTATCTGTTTCTCTTTCTCTATCTGTTTCTCTTTCTCTATCTACATTGCTCAAAAAAATTAAGGGAACACTTAAACAACACAATGTAACTCCAAGTCAATCACACTTCTGCGAAATCAAACTGTCCACTTTGGAAGCAACACTGATTGACAATACATTTCACATGCTGTTGTGCAAATGGAATAGACAACAGGTGGAAATTATAGGCAATTAGCAAGACACCCCGAATAAAAGACTGGTTTTGCAGGTGGTGACCACAGACCACTTCTCAGTTCCTATGCTTCCTGACTGATGTTTTGGTCACTTTTGAATGCTGGCGGTGCTTTCACTCTAGTGGTAGCATGAGACGGAGTCTACAACCCACACAAGTGGCTCAGGTAGTGCAGCTCATCCAGGATGGCACATCAATGCGAGCTGTGGCAAGAAGGTTTGCTGTGTCTGTCAGCGTAGTGTCCCGAGCATGGAGGCGCTACCAGGAGACAGGCCAGTACATCAGGAAACGTGGAGGAGGCCGTAGGAGGGCAACAACCCAGCAGCAGGACTGCTACCTCCGCCTTTGTGCAAGGAGGAGCAGGAGGAGCACTGCCATAGCCCTGCAAAATTACCTCCAGCAGGCCACAAATGTGCATGTGTCTGCTCAAACGGTCAGAAACAGACTCCATGAGGGTGGTATGAGGGCCCGATGTCCACAGGTGGGGGTTGTGCTTACAGCCCAACACCGTGCAGGACGTTTGGCATTTGCCAGAGAACACCTAGATTGGCAAATTCGCCACTGGCGCCCTGTGCTCTTCACAGATGAAAGCAGGTTCACACTGAGCACATGTGACAGAGTCTGGAGACGCCGTGGAGAACGTTCTGCTGCCTGCAACATCCTCCAGCATGACCGGTTTGGCGGTGGGTCAGTCATGGTGTGGGGTGGCATTTCTTTGGGGGGCCGCACATCCCTCCATGTGCTCGCCAGAGGTAGCCTGACTGCCATTAGGTACCGAGATGAGATCCTCAGACCCCTTGTGAGAACATATGCTGGTGCGGTTGGCCCTGGGTTCCTCCTAATGCAAGACAATGCTAGACCTCATGTGGCTGGAGTGTGTCAGCAGTTCCTGCAAGAGGAAGGCATTGATGCTATGGACTGGCCCGCCCGTTCCCCAGACCTGAATCCAATTGAGCACATCTGGGACATCGTGTCTCGCTCCATCCACCAATGCCACGTTGCACCACAGACTGTCCAGGAGTTGGCGGGTGCTTTAGTCCAGGTCTGGGAGGAGATCCCTCAGGAGACCATCCGCCACCTCATCAGGAGCATGCCCAGGCGTTGTAGGGAGGTCATACGGGCACGTGGAGGCCACACACACTACTGAGCCTCATTTTGACTTGTTTTAAGGACATTACATCAAAGTTGGATCAGCCTGTAGTGTGGTTTTCCACTTTAATTTTGAGGGTGACTCCAAATCCAGACCTCCATGGGTTGATAAATTTGATTTCCATTGATACTTGTTGTGTGATTTTGTTGTCAGCACATTCAACTATGTAAAGAAAAAAGTATTTAATAAGATTATTTCATTCATTCAGATCTAGGATGTGTTATTTTAGTGTTCCCTTTATTTTTTTGAGCAGTGTATTTCTCTATCTCTTTCTCTTTCTCTATCTTTTTTCACTTTCTCTATCTGTTTCTGTTTCTCTTTCTCTATCTCTTCCTCTATCTCTTCTCTTTCTCTATCTGTTTCTCTTTCTCTATCTCCATCTGTTTCTCTTTCTCTTTCTCTTTCTCTTTCTCTATCTATTTCTCTATCTCTTTTTCTTTCTCTTTCTCTTTCTCTTTCTCTTTCTCTTTCTCTTTCTCTTTCTCTTTCTCTTCTCTATCTCTTTCTCTATCTCTTTCTCTTTCTCTATCTGTTGCTCTTTCTCTATCTATTTTTCTTTCTCTATCTCTTTCTCTATCTCTATCTCTTTCTCTATCTGTATAAATTTCTCTATCTCTTTCT
>NW_028158443.1:0-2500 GCF_964263955.1 Coregonus lavaretus | reverse complement strand
CTCTGCTGCCTCCTAGTGGTCAACCCCTGTACGTGTTACAGAGATATTCAGAGTAGAACTAATGATCACTAATAAGAGTGACATCACTAAGAAGACGTATAATCATGAAAGGAGGGATGGAGGAAAGAAAGGATGGAGGAAGAAATGGAGTGGGAGAGAAATGGAATCACACACACACAGACACACTCACACACAGGCATCTATCTCTTTCTATCTCTTTCTCTTTCTCTATCTGTTTCTCTCTCTTTATCTCTGTTTCTCTTTCTCTTTCTCTATCTCTTTCTCTATCTGTTTCTATTTCTCTATCTGTTTCTCTTTCTCTATCTGTTTCTCTTTCTTTATCTATTTATCTTTCTCTATCTGTTTCTCTTTCTCTATCTCTTTCTCTTCTCTATCTCTTTCTCTATCTCTTTCTCTTTCTCTATCTGTTTCTATTTCTCTATCTGTTTCTCTTTCTCTATCTGTTTCTCTTTCTTTATATATGTATCTTTCTCTATCTGTTTCTCTTTCTCTATCTCTTTCTCTATCTCTTTCTCTATCTGTTTCTCTTTCTCTATCTCTATCTCTTTCTCTATCTCTATCTCTTTCTCTTTCTCTATCTGTTTCTCTCTCTCTTTCTCTATCTGTTTCTGTTTCTCTCTCTTTCTCTATCTCTTTCTCTTTCTTTTCTCTATCTGTTTCTCTTCTCTATCTGTTTCTCTTTCTCTATCTCTTTCTCTTTCTCTATCTCTTTCTCTTCTCTATCTCTTTCTCTATCTCTTTCTCTATCTGTTTATCTTTCTCTATCTCTATCTCTATCTCTTTCTCTATCTGTTTCTCTTTCTCTATCTGTTTCTCTTTCTCTATCTCTATCTCTATCTCTATCTCTATCGCTTTCTCTATCTGTTTCTCTATCTCTATCTGTTTCTCTTTCTCTATCTGTTTCTCTTTCTCTATCTGTTTCTCTTTCTCTATCTGTTTCTCTTTCTCTATCTCTATCTCTATCTCTATCGCTTTCTCTATCTGTTTCTCTATCTCTATCTGTTTCTCTTTCTCTATCTGTTTCTCTTTCTCTATCTGTTTCTCTTTCTCTATCTGTTTTTCTGTCTGTCAACCCCCTGTCTCTTACGTGGCATCAGTTGCTTCACACGTACGCACACGCACACGCACACACACACACACACACACACACACACACACACACACACACACACACACACACACACACACACACACACACACACACACACACACACACACACACACACACACACACACACACACACACACACACACACACATACACACACACACACACACACATACACACATACACACCCTTATTTGTTTTTTGTTGTTTCATTTTGTTCCACTAAAGTAGGTTTGACCTAGTTCTGTTCTGCGAGCAGAGAGCAGAGAGCCAGTGAAGCGTTGGGAATGGAATGAACCCATAACCCAGCTGATATATTAGTTAGGAGTAACACTGGCTTATCGGGGGGAACCATTGTACCACACACACATAATATACACTCGCGCACACACGCACGCACGCACACACACACACACACACACACACACACACACACACACACACACACAAACACACACACACACACACAGTACATCATCTGTGTGGACAGTACTATACTATACTATACTTTAAGTACCAATGAGCTAAGAAGAGAGGGGGTGCTAGACAGACAGAAAGACCATTGGTAAGGTCATACACACATCCTCCATTGTGTCAGCCACGCTTAAACTACCTGAATGCCTGCAGATGTATTTTCCTGCATGGGGATTGCCTGGGGGGCAAGTGTGTGTGTATGTGTGAGTGTTTATTTTTTCTTTCTTTCCTACTTTCCTACAGCGCCGCTCTCCAACAAGGCTGAGCGACCCTGACACCCGCTGTCACACACACAGATAGGGGAGAGCTGTGTGTGTTTTGATCTGAATGCATCACCTCAGCGCCCCAAGTGTCAAGGAGAGCCATTGCCAAATTACCCTGTGTACTACTGACAGATTACTGTTGGCAAGCAACCCCCAGTCAATATTTTGTTTGACATTTGGGAAAATGTAGCAGGATAATTACATTTTACATTTTAGTAATTTAGCAGATGCTCTTATCCAGAGCGACTTACAGTTAGTGAGTGCATTCATTCAGAGTGTTATGTGATTTAAGATGGGAAAGTGTAGCAGGATAATGGGATTTAAACTGGGAAAGTGTAGCAGGATAATGGGATTTAAAATGGGAAAGTGTAGCAGGATATTTGATTTAATCTTGGAAAGTGTAGCAGGATAATGTGATTTAAGATGGGAAAGTGTAGCAGGATAATGTGATTTAAGATGGGAAAGTGTAGCAGGATAATGGGATTTAAGCTGGAAAGTGTAGCAGGATAATGGGATTTAACTGGGAAAGTGTAGCAGGATAATGGGATTTAAACTGGGAAAGTGTAGCAGGATAATGTGATTTAAGATGGAGGAAGTGTAGCAGGATATTGGGATTTAAGATGGGGAAGTGTAG
>NW_028158444.1:30000-33231 GCF_964263955.1 Coregonus lavaretus | reverse complement strand
TCAGGCTTAAAGTGACCTGTGGCGCCCCCCTGTGGATGGATCTTGGTGGGGGTGCTTGGACCCCTTCTTGGGGTCTCCTCCAAGCCAGCCATGCCGACCATGGGCACCCAAAACCCCCATGTGTGAGTGAACAGCCTCCCCAGTGTACCCATAGTGAAATCAGGCTTAAAGTGACCTGTGGCGCCCCCCTGTGGATGGATCTTGGTGGGGGTGCTTGGACCCCTTCTTGGGGTCTCCTCCAAGCCAGCCATGCCGACCATGGGCACCCAAAACCCCCATGTGTGAGTGAACAGCCTCCCCAGTGTACCCATAGTGAAATCAGGCTTAAAGTGACCTGTGGCGCCCCCCTGTGGATGGATCTTGGTGGGGGTGCTTGGACCCCTTCTTGGGGTCTCCTCCAAGCCAGCCATGCCGACCATGGGCACCCAAAACCCCCATGTGTGAGTGAACAGCCTCCCCAGTGTACCCATAGTGAAATCAGGCTTAAAGTGACCTGTGGCGCCCCCCTGTGGATGGATCTTGGTGGGGGTGCTTGGACCCCTTCTTGGGGTCTCCTCCAAGCCAGCCATGCCGACCATGGGCACCCAAAACCCCCATGTGTGAGTGAACAGCCTCCCCAGTGTACCCATAGTGAAATCCGGCCTAAAGTGACCTGTGGCGCCCCCCTGTGGATGGATTCGGCTGTGGGTGCTTGGACCCCTTCTTGGGGTCTCCCCCAAGCTGGCCATGCCGACCATGGGCACCCAAAACCCCCATGTGTGAGTGAACAGCCTCCCCTGGGTCCCCATAGTGAAATCCGGCCTAAAGTGACCTGTGGCGCCCCCCTGTGGATGGATTCGGCTGTGGGTGCTTGGACCCCTTCTTGGGGTCTCCCCCAAGCTGGCCATGCCGACCATGGGCACCCAAAACCCCCATGTGTGAGTGAACAGCCTCCCCTGGGTCCCCATAGTGAAATCCGGCCTAAAGTGACCTGTGGCGCCCCCCTGTGGATGGATCTGGATGGGGGTGCTTGGACCCCTTCTTGGGGTCTCCTCCAAGCCAGCCATGCCGACCATGGGCACCCAAAACCCCCATGTGTGAGTGAACAGCCTCCCCTGGGTCCCCATAGTGAAATCAGGCTTAAAATGACATGTGGCGCCCCCCTGTGGATGGATCCGGCTGTGGGGTCTTGTACCCCCTCTTGGGGTCACCCCCAAGCCGGCCATGGGCACCCAAAACCCCCATGTGTGAGTGAACAGCCTCCCCTGTGTCCCCATAGTGAAATCAGGCCTAAAGTGACATGTGGCGCCCCCCTGTGGATGGATCCGGGTGGGGGTGCTTGGACCCCCTCTTGGGGTCTCCCCCAAGCCATGGGCAGCCAAATCCCCCATTTGTGAGTTAAGATCATCCCCTGGTTCCCCTAGTGAAATCAGGCCTAAAATGACCTCTGTGGCGCCCCCCTGTGGATGGATCCGGCTGTGGGGTCTTGGACCCCCTCTTGGGGTCACCCCCAAGCCAGCCATGGGCACCCAAAACCCCCATTTGTGAGTTAAGATCATCCCCTGGTTCCCCTAGTGAAATCAGGCTTAAAATGACATGTGGCGCCCCCCTGTGGATGGATCCGGGTGTGGGGTCTTGGACCCCCTCTTGGGGTCACCCCCAAGCCGGCCAAGGGCACCCAAAACCCCCATGTGTGAGGTAAGAGCCTCCCCTGGTTCTCCTAGTGTCCGCCGGCGGTTTACCATATGGGGGTGTCTGACCACCACCCCAATCCGAGAAAAGTGCATCAAAATCGGCCTCCGTGAGCCAGGAGTCGGTCCCTGGTTCTCATAGTGTCAACCGGATGATTTCCATATGGGGGTGTCTGACCACCAACCCAATCCGAGAAAAGTGCATCAAAATCGGCCTTCCGGGAGCCAGGAGTCGGTCCCTGGTTCTCATAGTGTCAACCGGATGGTTTCCATATGGGGGTGTCTGACCACCAACCCAATCCGAGAAAAGTGCATCAAAATCGGCCTTCCGGGAGCCAGGAGTCGGTCCCTGGTTCTCATAGTGTCAACCGGATGATTTCCATATGGGGGTGTCTGACCACCAACCCAATCCGAGAAAAGTGCATCAAAATCGGCCTCCGTGAGCCAGGAGTCGGTCCCTGGTTCTCATAGTGTCAACCGGATGATTTCCATATGGGGGTGTCTGACCACCAACCCAATCCGAGAAAAGTGCATCAAAATCGGCCTTCCGGGAGCCAGGAGTCGGTCCCTGGTTCTCCTAATGTCAACCGGATGATTTCCATATGGGGGTGTCTGACCACCAACCCAATCCGAGAAAAGTGCATCAAAATCGGCCTTCCGGGAGCCAGGAGTCGGTCCCTGGTTCTCATAGTGTCAACCGGATGATTTCCATATGGGGGTGTCTGACCACCAACCCAATCCGAGAAAAGTGCATCAAAATCGGCCTCCGTGAGCCAGGAGTCGGTCCCTGGTTCTCATAGTGTCAACCGGATGATTTCCATATGGGGGTGTCTGACCACCAACCCAATCCGAGAAAAGTGCATCAAAATCGGCCTTCCGGGAGCCAGGAGTCGGTCCCTGGTTCTCATAGTGTCAACCGGATGGTTTCCATATGGGGGTGTCTGACCACCAACCCAATCCGAGAAAAGTGCATCAAAATCGGCCTTCCGGGAGCCAGGAGTCGGTCCCTGGTTCTCCTAATGTCAACCGGATGATTTCCATATGGGGGTGTCTGACCACCAACCCAATCCGAGAAAAGTGCATCAAAATCGGCCTTCCGGGAGCCAGGAGTCGGTCCCTGGTTCTCCTAATGTCAACCGGATGATTTCCATATGGGGGTGTCTGACCACCAACCCAATCCGAGAAAAGTGCATCAAAATCGGCCTTCCGGGAGCCAGGAGTCGGTCCCTGGTTCTCATAGTGTCAACCGGATGGTTTCCATATGGGGGTGTCTGACCACCAACCCAATCCGAGAAAAGTGCATCAAAATCGGCCTTCCGGGAGCCAGGAGTCGGTCCCTGGTTCTCCTAATGTCAACCGGATGATTTCCATATGGGGGTGTCTGACCACCAACCCAATCCGAGAAAAGTGCATCAAAATCGGCCTTCCGGGAGCCAGGAGTCGGTCCCTGGTTCTCCTAATGTCAACCGGATGATTTCCATATGGGGGTGTCTGACCACCAACCCAATCCGAGAAAAGTGCATCAAAATCGGCCTTCCGGGAGCCAGGAGTCGGTCCCTGG
>NW_028158444.1:10000-15000 GCF_964263955.1 Coregonus lavaretus | reverse complement strand
GTCTGCTCTGTCCCCCTTTTTTTTTGGCCTCCTATACCTCTGGAGGTCAAGGGAGTAAGCTGTACTCTCAAGCCCATGGGAGAGAGGGTTTTAATAGGGAGAGAGTGATTAAAAAGAGGCATGGTGCTCCAGGGGAGTGAGCTGTACTCTCATGCCCATGGGAGATGCCCTTTACTAGGCAGGGAGTTTAGAACAAGGTGCATGGAGCTCCAGAGGTCACAAAGGTCAATGTGGGCCTGCATGGATGTCAGCAGGGCATGAGGGAGAAGGCCCAAGTGAATAGGTTTGTCTGTGTGTGTCTGTGTGAGTGAGTGAGTGAGTGTGTGTGTGAACCTTTCCCACAGGAGGGCAGCACTGTGCAGGCAGCTCCAATGGAGGCTGGCTGCTCTGTGCCCATGTATTATTTGTTCTCTCTCTCTCTCTCTCTCCCCTTTCTTCTGGCCTGCTGGGTCACTTTTGTGTGTGGAGGGCTGGACTCTGTCTCACCCATCCCAGCCATGGGCACCCAGAATGCCCATGTGTGAGTCAGGAGCCCTCCCCTGGTTCTCCTAGTGAAAATGACCTGTGGCGCCCCCCTGTGGATGGATCTTGGTGGGGGTGCTTGGACCCCTTCTTGGGGTCTCCTCCAAGCCAGCCATGCCGACCATGGGCACCCAAAACCCCCATGTGTGAGTGAACAGCCTCCCCAGTGTACCCATAGTGAAATCAGGCTTAAAGTGACCTGTGGCGCCCCCCTGTGGATGGATCTTGGTGGGGGTGCTTGGACCCCTTCTTGGGGTCTCCTCCAAGCCAGCCATGCCGACCATGGGCACCCAAAACCCCCATGTGTGAGTGAACAGCCTCCCCAGTGTACCCATAGTGAAATCAGGCTTAAAGTGACCTGTGGCGCCCCCCTGTGGATGGATCTTGGTGGGGGTGCTTGGACCCCTTCTTGGGGTCTCCTCCAAGCCAGCCATGCCGACCATGGGCACCCAAAACCCCCATGTGTGAGTGAACAGCCTCCCCAGTGTACCCATAGTGAAATCAGGCTTAAAGTGACCTGTGGCGCCCCCCTGTGGATGGATCTTGGTGGGGGTGCTTGGACCCCTTCTTGGGGTCTCCTCCAAGCCAGCCATGCCGACCATGGGCACCCAAAACCCCCATGTGTGAGTGAACAGCCTCCCCAGTGTACCCATAGTGAAATCAGGCTTAAAGTGACCTGTGGCGCCCCCCTGTGGATGGATCTTGGTGGGGGTGCTTGGACCCCTTCTTGGGGTCTCCTCCAAGCCAGCCATGCCGACCATGGGCACCCAAAACCCCCATGTGTGAGTGAACAGCCTCCCCAGTGTACCCATAGTGAAATCCGGCCTAAAGTGACCTGTGGCGCCCCCCTGTGGATGGATTCGGCTGTGGGTGCTTGGACCCCTTCTTGGGGTCTCCCCCAAGCTGGCCATGCCGACCATGGGCACCCAAAACCCCCATGTGTGAGTGAACAGCCTCCCCTGGGTCCCCATAGTGAAATCCGGCCTAAAGTGACCTGTGGCGCCCCCCTGTGGATGGATTCGGCTGTGGGTGCTTGGACCCCTTCTTGGGGTCTCCCCCAAGCTGGCCATGCCGACCATGGGCACCCAAAACCCCCATGTGTGAGTGAACAGCCTCCCCTGGGTCCCCATAGTGAAATCCGGCCTAAAGTGACCTGTGGCGCCCCCCTGTGGATGGATCTGGATGGGGGTGCTTGGACCCCTTCTTGGGGTCTCCTCCAAGCCAGCCATGCCGACCATGGGCACCCAAAACCCCCATGTGTGAGTGAACAGCCTCCCCTGGGTCCCCATAGTGAAATCAGGCTTAAAATGACATGTGGCGCCCCCCTGTGGATGGATCCGGCTGTGGGGTCTTGTACCCCCTCTTGGGGTCACCCCCAAGCCGGCCATGGGCACCCAAAACCCCCATGTGTGAGTGAACAGCCTCCCCTGTGTCCCCATAGTGAAATCAGGCCTAAAGTGACATGTGGCGCCCCCCTGTGGATGGATCCGGGTGGGGGTGCTTGGACCCCCTCTTGGGGTCTCCCCCAAGCCATGGGCAGCCAAATCCCCCATTTGTGAGTTAAGATCATCCCCTGGTTCCCCTAGTGAAATCAGGCCTAAAATGACCTCTGTGGCGCCCCCCTGTGGATGGATCCGGCTGTGGGGTCTTGGACCCCCTCTTGGGGTCACCCCCAAGCCAGCCATGGGCACCCAAAACCCCCATTTGTGAGTTAAGATCATCCCCTGGTTCCCCTAGTGAAATCAGGCTTAAAATGACATGTGGCGCCCCCCTGTGGATGGATCCGGGTGTGGGGTCTTGGACCCCCTCTTGGGGTCACCCCCAAGCCGGCCAAGGGCACCCAAAACCCCCATGTGTGAGGTAAGAGCCTCCCCTGGTTCTCCTAGTGTCCGCCGGCGGTTTACCATATGGGGGTGTCTGACCACCACCCCAATCCGAGAAAAGTGCATCAAAATCGGCCTCCGTGAGCCAGGAGTCGGTCCCTGGTTCTCATAGTGTCAACCGGATGATTTCCATATGGGGGTGTCTGACCACCAACCCAATCCGAGAAAAGTGCATCAAAATCGGCCTTCCGGGAGCCAGGAGTCGGTCCCTGGTTCTCATAGTGTCAACCGGATGGTTTCCATATGGGGGTGTCTGACCACCAACCCAATCCGAGAAAAGTGCATCAAAATCGGCCTTCCGGGAGCCAGGAGTCGGTCCCTGGTTCTCATAGTGTCAACCGGATGATTTCCATATGGGGGTGTCTGACCACCAACCCAATCCGAGAAAAGTGCATCAAAATCGGCCTCCGTGAGCCAGGAGTCGGTCCCTGGTTCTCATAGTGTCAACCGGATGATTTCCATATGGGGGTGTCTGACCACCAACCCAATCCGAGAAAAGTGCATCAAAATCGGCCTTCCGGGAGCCAGGAGTCGGTCCCTGGTTCTCCTAATGTCAACCGGATGATTTCCATATGGGGGTGTCTGACCACCAACCCAATCCGAGAAAAGTGCATCAAAATCGGCCTTCCGGGAGCCAGGAGTCGGTCCCTGGTTCTCATAGTGTCAACCGGATGATTTCCATATGGGGGTGTCTGACCACCAACCCAATCCGAGAAAAGTGCATCAAAATCGGCCTCCGTGAGCCAGGAGTCGGTCCCTGGTTCTCATAGTGTCAACCGGATGATTTCCATATGGGGGTGTCTGACCACCAACCCAATCCGAGAAAAGTGCATCAAAATCGGCCTTCCGGGAGCCAGGAGTCGGTCCCTGGTTCTCATAGTGTCAACCGGATGGTTTCCATATGGGGGTGTCTGACCACCAACCCAATCCGAGAAAAGTGCATCAAAATCGGCCTTCCGGGAGCCAGGAGTCGGTCCCTGGTTCTCCTAATGTCAACCGGATGATTTCCATATGGGGGTGTCTGACCACCAACCCAATCCGAGAAAAGTGCATCAAAATCGGCCTTCCGGGAGCCAGGAGTCGGTCCCTGGTTCTCCTAATGTCAACCGGATGATTTCCATATGGGGGTGTCTGACCACCAACCCAATCCGAGAAAAGTGCATCAAAATCGGCCTTCCGGGAGCCAGGAGTCGGTCCCTGGTTCTCATAGTGTCAACCGGATGGTTTCCATATGGGGGTGTCTGACCACCAACCCAATCCGAGAAAAGTGCATCAAAATCGGCCTTCCGGGAGCCAGGAGTCGGTCCCTGGTTCTCCTAATGTCAACCGGATGATTTCCATATGGGGGTGTCTGACCACCAACCCAATCCGAGAAAAGTGCATCAAAATCGGCCTTCCGGGAGCCAGGAGTCGGTCCCTGGTTCTCCTAATGTCAACCGGATGATTTCCATATGGGGGTGTCTGACCACCAACCCAATCCGAGAAAAGTGCATCAAAATCGGCCTTCCGGGAGCCAGGAGTCGGTCCCTGGTTCTCATAGTGTCAACCGGATGGTTTCCATATGGGGGTGTCTGACCACCAACCCAATCCGAGAAAAGTGCATCAAAATCGGCCTTCCGGGAGCCAGGAGTCGGTCCCTGGTTCTCATAGTGTCAACCGGATGGTTTCCATATGGGGGTGTCTGACCACCAACCCAATCCGAGAAAAGTGCATCAAAATCGGCCTTCCGGGAGCCAGGAGTCGGTCCCTGGTTCTCATAGTGTCAACCGGATGGTTTCCATATGGGGGTGTCTGACCACCAACCCAATCCGAGAAAAGTGCATCAAAATCGGCCTTCCGGGAGCCAGGAGTCGGTCCCTGGTTCTCATAGTGTCAACCGGATGGTTTCCATATGGGGGTGTCTGACCACCAACCCAATCCGAGAAAAGTGCATCAAAATCGGCCTTCCGTGAGGCAGGAGTCGGCCCCTGGTTCTCCTGTTGTCAACCGGATGATTTCCATATGGGGGTGTCTGACCACCACCCCAATCCGAAAAAAGTGCATCAAATCGGCCTTCCGTGAGCCAGGAGTCGGTCCCTGGTTCTCCTGGTGTCCGCCGGCGGACAACCATGTTGGGGTGTCTGACCACCAACCCAATCCGAGAAAAGTGCATCAAAATCGGCCTTCCGTGAGGCAGGAGTCGGCCCCTGGTTCTCCTGTTGTCAACCGGATGATTTCCATATGGGGGTGTCTGACCACCACCCCAATCCGAAAAAAGTGCATCAAATCGGCCTTCCGTGAGCCAGGAGTCGGTCCCTGGTTCTCCTGGTGTCCGCCGGCGGACAACCATGTTGGGGTGTCTGACCACCAACCCAATCCGAGAAAAGTGCATCAAAATCGGCCTTCCGTGAGGCAGGAGTCGGTCCCTGGTTCTCCTGTTGTCAACCGGATGATTTCCATATGGGGGTGTCTGACCACCACCCCAATCCGAAAAAAGTGCATCAAATCGGCCTTCCGTGAGGCAGGAGTCGGTCCCTGGTTCTCCTGGTGTCCGCCGGCGGACAACCATGTTGGGGTGTCTGACCCACAACCCAATCCGACCAAGTGCACCCAAAT